>NW_017133727.1:149735-248153 GCF_001652005.2 Ceratina calcarata | reverse complement strand
ATAATAATAATAATAATAATAATAGTAGCAGTAGTAATAGTAGTATTGGTAGTACTAGCGATAGTAGTAGTAATAGTACTAATAGTAATATTAATAATCACCAGTGTAATCGTAGTCGTTACCGGAGTCCCTGTCCCTGTCCCTGTATCATCGTCGTCGTCATCGTCGTCGTCGTCGTCGTCGTCGTCACCGTCGCTGTAGTGGTAGACTGTAGATCGTCGGAAAATGAAGGTCCTTCAGTCCCTGTATCTCGATTATTTATCGACTACTGTACAAGATATTGCCACGAAACGTGTCACTTTGGAATCAAAACGCGCAATGGATATCCGAGCTTAAAACCTTAAGGCGTACTCGTTCTTTCATTTTTCACAAGTTCACAACGACGCCCACGGTATGCCATCCGCGTGAAGCGCGAACTGAAACCTGAAACTGCGTGTGCACGCGTACACGTCTGTCGCTGATCGTTTCAATTAAAACGAAGGAACGCCGAAACGAGCGGTACAAAAAACAGGTCTATTTCTCTTCCACTTATAAACAAATACGATACAATAATTTTGTTTGAACGCGCACGTGGACGATCATCGACCTTCTAGCCAATTTATTGCCGTTTTTTTTTCTCCTTTTATTCTTTCTCTTTAGCTCGTCGACAGCGAAATACGTTATCTCAGAAATAATGTAATTAGCCATTTTTTCCGTGTATACAATATAGTATAATATAATATATATAATATAGAGAGAGAGATTTATATATTATATATCATATATAATGTATATCCTAGAGTTTTGTTATCGCGTCGGTATTCGTCGTCGCGCAATGGCGCGAGGATCGTGCACGATTGCACTAAAAAGAAAAATGTTCTCCTTCGTTTTCGTTCTCTTTTATTTTCATCTAAGGAAACTAACTAACTAACGAGACAATCGACGAGTACAAACCGCGAACAGACTGTCGTCTCGTGGATACTCGAGGATCGATCGTCGCGACATTGCACACTGTTTTTTTTTATCTTTTTTTTGTTCTTTTTCTTCGTAGATACGGATTCCCGAGCCTCGTGTTCGCAGTAATCGCCTTTCGACGATGCAAGTCGAATTTTGTTTAATATCTCTGGATTTCCTTCGGTCAGTTCCCTTTTTTTGGCCGCGTTCCCGTGTTCACTTCGTTCGTCATGCTTCATTCTCTCTTTTCTGTTCCAGTTCTCACTCGTGTTTCCCCCGGGAAAAACGTTTTCCTCCCTCGGTTTTTAGAAGATTAAAACGGTGTATCACTCTTACAAAGTTAACGTTACAAAATATCGGCTGGCGTACGAGCGCGCGAAAACGATTAAGGACAAAAGCACGCACAATCTTTTGTGTTTTCGTGTCGCATATATATATAAAAATACACAACGTGTTTCTCGCATTCGACAATTTTTTTTTTTTTTTCATTAAACGCTTACTTGTCTCGCAGGCGAGTTCTTCTCGTGGACTTTGAAAAGGGGCGGGGGTAGTGGGTTCTCTTCCCTATTTCGCGACACCCTGTACGTCGGACGCATTCGGAGATTACGTAAAAAATTACGTTTCGACGATCTCTTCTTATCCATGCAATCGCTATAATATTATATAATAAATCTGATTGAAATTATTCATACCGTATTTGGCCTAGAAATTATTTCTTCAAAATGGTAAAATATCATTTATCCGAACAGTGCTCGACTGAATATCAGCTACATAAATTCCAATAAGACGTTCGCGTTCTGAAAAGCTCTCGTCTTATTTATGAATCAATTTATACCCTGATATCATAACTGGTTTGGATAATCGATGTTCCACTTATTCCAACACTCAGAATACGAATTGTTTCAAGATTAAGATAACGTTATAGCGATTCCACGTACGATACGCTTCTGCTACTGATGCAGTAGTTCCAAACCCGCGAACCAAGCCTGTCTCGCAGCTGCGTGAGCTAAGAAGCTACAACGGAGGAACGATACGACGCACGACAATCATTCTCATGTCGTTTGCTACGAGCCGATTATCGATGGCAGTAATTGAAAAGACAGTAAAACATTTGTTTCGTATTGGGCAGTTCGTCGGCGATCGATCGTTCACACTGGCGGCGTCTCCGTTTTAGCCAGCCGGTCATCGATCGGAGGGGAAAGTAAGTGGAGGACAGAGTAAGAAGATAAGTAGGTGGCGCAAAGAATGTGAAGTAGGCGAAAGGGACAAAGGATGTTAAGTTCGGTTTGGTTCGCGACGGAATGGGAATATAACATCGGTGCGAGTGTGACACGCGAACGAATGCGCGTTATTGCAAAAACACATTCTCTATTCAGTTTTTTCTTCTCATTTTTTATTCGTTAAGCTCGATCGCGGGGAACGTTCGTTGCGAACGAATACGCGTTTTCCCGTACGGAGGAGACAAGACGTGCTCGGAAAAGAGGAGCAAGAAGACCGAACGAAAACAACGACGAACGTCGCGCGGTAGTGAGTTCTGTTTTCTCTCTTATCTTCTCATCCGTCGACCGGACAGTCGAGCGGATGCGACGCTTTGGAATCGCGTCGATGCTTTGGTTGCAGAGGGATCCCTAACTTTACACGCGTGCGTTCGCAGACGCGCGCTCGTTATGCCTTGTACGAACGACTCGTATCTCGGAGCTAATATCGCCCCTCTCTCTCTCTCTCTCTCTCTCTCTCTCTATTTCTCCGATTTCCCGTCGAAAAACCGACGGAGCAGCGCCTACCACGCGCGCATCTACCTATCTATCTCCTTACCTTACACTTTCTTTCACTTTCACTCTCTCTCTCTCTCTCTCTCTCTCTCTCTCTCTTTTACCCGCTCACACTTACTCTCGCTCGCACATTTATCTACTTCTTTCCGCGTTTCGTTTCGTTCTTTCCTATATCTCCGTTCGTTACGCGAGCTTCCTGCCGCGCCCGTTTCTATCCTCTTCCTCTTCTTTTTCTTCTTCTTCCATCTCTTCTTCGCCTCGAACAAAAACGGCGCTTCGTTTTAACGTACGTCTCTCCCAATGGACGTGAACTATTTTTAACTCGTTCTCCTTCCCTCTTCATTACATTCTCGCGGAATATTTTATATACATAGTGTAATGTATATGTATACGTAGTACGAGAAAATCAGACAATAGTCTAGGTGCGTGTCCGCGATGGGAAAGATGCTGGTGGCGAGCGTTCCCGCGTGTCTACCGGGAACCACCGCTCTCGGACGCTTGGGCCGTCGTCGCGGTATTGTGGCTCGTTTCATACTCCATCACCTCTTGGTAGATCAGTTCCTTCCACTGGTCCACCGTATGCTCCCTCTCGTCCACGCTGTGGTCGTACGGGCCCGGGGCAGGCTGCAAAGATAAAAATGCGTTCCATCATCCTTCGAGCCGTCCCCACGCCACAGTTTCGATCGTTATCGAATCAAGTTGCATTATTTGTTTCGTTACTTCATCCGAGATAAAGTCATTTGTTGAAACAGGAAAGCTATCAGATTTATTTCGAGTTTGGCATATTACTTGAGATTAATAAATTATTCCGCTTATTTGATTCAAACGAAAAATGCTGAACCGTGAAGAAATCAACTCGCGTTCGATACGCAGATCCCTTCTACCTTGAACCCTGAGGGACAGGAGGAAGAAGTAAGGGAAGAATGTAACGGGATTAACGATGGATCGACGACACTTACGGCATTGACTTCGCCCTCGTCGTACCACACGTTTATGTAATTGTGCAGCAGAGCGTCGTCGACGGAGATGCGTCGCTCGGGGTCGATCACGAGCATGCGCGACAATAGATCCCTGGCTTGACTTGCTGGAAAAACGGAGACAAGAAAGGAATTGAGAAAGGGCAGCCGTACGCGGACCTCGTTCGAATCGGTCGCCTCGACGGTTTCATACGCTCACCTTTCAATCTATTGTGCTCCGACGAGTCAGATGGAAACAGTACGTCCGGAAATAACCTGTCGAACGGATATCCCGGATACCGTGGCCTGTTCTCCACGTAATTCCTCACCGTAGGCTGCAGCCGCTGCATAAACTCCTGCGCCGGCGTTCCCAGTTGCTCTGCAACAGCCACCCGCGTGTTAACGAAAATCGGGCTATGGAGAGAAGTTATGTAAAATCGGTGTAGCACGTTTCAATTTTACTTTGAATGGGATACAATGCGGTATATAGAACATTTTATTTTCTTTTTACAATCTGCGATCACGCATTACCATTCAAACCTACCAATAATCTTGTTCCACTGATCGATGTGATCCGTTCCGGGGAACAATACGCCACCTCGGATCATCTCGCCCATTATACAGCCGACAGACCAAATGTCCACGTTTTCCTTGTATCCCATCCCGAGGATCACCTGTCGAACGGAAGAACGAATAAGACGCATACGGCTACTATAGAAGCTTATTTCCCTCTTTCTCACCTCTGGCGCCCTGTAATATCGCGTAACCACGTACGGCGTCATCATGAAGGTGGTCCCCGCGGTCCTCGCTAGACCGAAATCGAGAATCTTTAACGTGCAGTCGGCCTTCACTACGATATTGCTCGGCTTCAAATCCTGCGCGCGATTAAATTAAAATACGTGACGATTAATCCTCGCGAGCATAATGATGCGGTAAAAGAATGAATTTTTAAAAACTCTGGACTATTTGAATTCGTTGCTAGCGGTGGACGCTGCTTACCCTGTGAATAATACCGGCTGAGTGCAAGTGCTTGATGCCGCACAGCATCTGATACAGCAGGTAGGACATGCGCTCGTGATCCAAATCCATTTGAATCACCTGGCACAGGTTTGCGTCCATCAACTCCATGACCAAGTAAACGTCCTGGAACTCGTCCAACGACCGTTGCGGCGTGAACGCGTTCAAAAGACCGATTATCTGTATGATAAGGAAGAGTAAAGAAGCAATCGCGATCGAGGAAAGAAGCGCGTTAGTCGCACCAACCGAGCTTACATTTTTATGATTGACCAGCTTCATTAGCTTGAATTCCCTGTAGGCCCTCTTAGCGTGCGTCACGTTTTGGAAAGGTCTCGAGAGCTTCTTGATCGCGACATTCTGCGCGGTCACTGTGTCGTACGCCGCGCTGCAACAAACGGATTCCACATTCATTCTGGCCACCTTCCAGTCTTCCGGTCTACCGCAACTTTTAACGCAACTTGGTCAACGCTAACAATTTACTAGCGTCGTCGACTGGTTACTAACTTGGATAAATCCAATCGTGAAATCGATTATAAATTCCAATCTGGTTTTAAATTTTCATTTTTTAGGCCTTTTCTTGGCCGAATCGCTATTATAAAATGAGATTATGTGGAATGAATGCTCCCCAGTTGAGTCAGGAATAGGTGAGGAACATACGAATGAAAAAACAAAAGATAGATTCTCACCAGACGATCCCTTGCGCACCGGAACCGATCGGCTTCAAGTTCTGGTACCGCTTGAGGATGGTGAACCTTGTGTCCCCGACTTCGACCGTGTAAAACATGGCGGACAGCCGGGTTGTCATATCAGGCCCCAGGTAAGGCATGCGCCTCGGTGCTCGTCTCTCCTGCTGCACCTGTACCTGCACCTCCCCTCCTGCACCTCCGCTCGAGCACTCCTGGTGCACTCGGCGAGGACTTACGCTCTTAGCCACTTTGGATGCGAGTTTGAGCGTACCTGACCGAAACGACACTCTCTTCTTCTACGCTAACGCCGGCTCGTCCTCCTCGCCGCGTCGCTCGCTTCTCACCCGCCTCTGATTTGTCTGCGACAGAACGCATTCACCTTATCGTTACAATTCATTTTACACTCTAATCTGATAAGTGAATTCATAAAATTAAAAGACCGGGATTCTGTTGATTTCCCAGAAGACTGATAAATTGATTTTTATCCTGGAAAAGTAGAAAACGTTTTTCTCCATGCGCATCATATAAAATAGCTGACATTTTATTTCCTGTCGTTCTCTTGATTTCCCTGATACGGACTATGGGCGGACGAGCGAGATACGAAGACGATAAGGAGAACCGAGTGGAATCGATTCGCGAACGGATCCTCGAAATTTCGTCTCGCCTCGGAAATAGAAAATTGGAGCAAAGTCGGGCACGACGAGGCGCGTTCTCGGCCCGCGGAAAAAAGAGAACAGTTTTCTGAGCGTCGGTTCGCCAAAATTAGAAGGAGGATGGTAGTAGTAGTAGTAGTAGTAGTAGTAGTAGTAATAGAAGAAGAAGAAGAAGAAGAAGAAGAAGAAGAAGAGGTGGAGTCAGCGCGCGAATATCTCGGCGGGCATCGCGCGGAACACGGCAATTTCTTCTTCTGCTGGCTCGGGATTCCCCCGGATTATTTATAGAGCGCGTAGCAGACGCAGACACCGACGACGCGACGCCAACGGCGCTCCCGCGTCTGCGTCTCGCGATCACCTTCCTCTCTATTCCCATCTCTCTTCTCTCGTTTTCGTCTCACCTCGTCTGTTGCCCGAATCTTTCGCTCGCCACCTGCTACCAATTACGCAATAGCGAACCGCTCGAAAACTGCATACCACCGATGATACTCGTACCAGGAGATCTACGCCTCTCTAATTTAACGGACATTTTCGCGAGCCGACATCCGACTTCAACGTCGATCCTCGGTGATTTAATACATCCGAATCGAGACTTTAAATTAGTCTGCAGCAACTATGAGATAAGAGATCTAACAGAACTACTCATACACGGAGAATGTAGCGCAGACGGATTTTACTGCGAATGATAATTCGTATTGTTATTGAAAATTGATAATAATTCATTCTACAATTTATGTTCCTTAATGTAATGGTTGAAAATATTATATGCGACTCACCATAAATGAGCGGCCATTGTGAAAGGTCGGTGATGAACGGCTGGATCCGAAGAAAGCGAGATCTGTGAGCAAAAAGAGAAGAGCTTAAATAAATATCGCTTCTTCTAATTATAGGCGCGAATCAATTACTACAGGCTTGACATTACTCATAGCAACTCGTTCCTCCTGCAATTAGTCGTTGGTTCTTTATAAGTGCTCTCTATCAATTAAAGCTTACGGCAAAAGTTAGAAAGCTTTCAAATCAAGATTGACGGAGGTCTATCAATTTGAGTTATAAGCGACTCGTATAGAGTTCGATTCCACGGTTTGGACGAAAATTCTTGCGGCGTGTTTGCCATGTAGTTACGTTGTGCGCGACGGATAGGTCGATCGATAGGGTGAAATACGATCGGAAGGAACTAGCGAGCGGGGCGGCTCGTTGCGCTAATAGCCGTGAAAAACGTCGTCCATCTATCGACGTACACGCGTGTGTGTACGTTGCCCTGTGCCGTGTGCCAACCGATCGCCCGCTGCCCACCCGTCCTTTTAGCCATCGAAACAAAGAACGCGTCTCGACTATCCTCGGACCGCCTTTGATCCGGCAATTAGCTTTGTCGAGGATCCACAATCGGGACCCCCCTTGACTCGCCGTTTTTACTCCTCTTTTTTACCCTTCGGTTGACCCCTTTTCGTCATTAACGGATAATTCCACCTGGATCGCGACGGAACCAGTTGAAACGACAACGTCGACAGAAATCGTAAATTGGCAACAGGAAATTTGTTTTCAGGTTTGGAAAGAGATACTTATACCAGGGAATACGACGGTAATCCAGTATATCTCGTTACCGTAACGACATTTTAATCGCAGTTACCGTACCGTTTCTAAAAGGGTTTGCTCTCATTTTCTCCAGGTTAAAAAGAAACGTCGCATAGAAACGGGATATTACCATTCCAGTTTTTGTAGTAAGTAATATCATTTAACACGTGAAAATTTTTAACTTGAAATATGAATTTATTATGTGAACATTTTTATCTTCAAGTATTAATAATCAATGTGATTCGATGTTAGAATCTTAAATACTATTTATGAAGTTTATTGAATCATCGATTTTATTTGTTATAACTATCGAGGAAACGTGAGAGAACTGGGAGTAGGCGATGATTCGATTACAATTCCGATAACGCGAACCCCGCTCGAGGGGTAGCTGGGTCTAGATTTTCAGTAGCTACTGAGAAGAATGGAAAGCGGGAAACCGGGCCAGAGCAGGGCGCACATCCGTCGATATAACTCGTCTCCAGCAACGGAGTATAGAGAACCGCGAGCTGAGCGTCGATTCGGATATTAAATTTCCTCGCCACCGGCGAACCAAGACGTATTTCCCAGAGGACGGTGCTCCGGTTTCCGGTGCGGCGCGTTCGCGTTTTCGCTATCTCGTCGTCGCGTCGTTTTAACCCTCTCGCGCCCCTGTGCCTCCTATTCCCATTTCGCCCTCCTACCTCGCGCCATCAAAGTAATTGCACCGGCTCATCGTCGTTTAATTCTTTCCGTACACGTACACCGAATTCTTGCACTCGCACTCGTTTCAACTTATCCGTGTAATTACGTCGCAGCCATCAGGGAATACGTATCTCGCGGAAAGTGGGTAAATCCCGTATTAAAAATCAAACGAGATCACCAATTTCATCCGATACAGATTTTATCACTTATTGATAGATCACATTTTATCTTACATTACATAGTTTACTACAATTATCGAACTCATTCCATTAACTCTGTGTACTTTGCTATCTGTAATCTGTTATTTAATCTCTAAAATTAAATCAATGACTGTGTATTACATTATTTCTGACGATGTATGTTATCACGTTTTTACAATTCTACGACTTTTACGTATTTCCCCTGTTTACTTCTTGCATCTACCAAGGAACTGTTCACCAGTCTTTGCGCTGCTTCGACAAAGAACGAGCCGACCCTACTTTTATCGGAAAGAGTAAACCCTCTGACGAGAGCAAACCTCGAGACGTGAAGGGTACGCGAGAGAAAGTCATTAAGCGGCAATCCGTTCGAAGGGAAAAGTTGGATGGACAACTTTAGTAGCGGAGAAAGATCCGGCCAGGTCCCGTTCTCGCGCCCCTGGGATTCGTCGGATAAAAACTTCGCCCTAGCGATCAATTTCAGCCCTGTCTATAAACTGTTCCTTGCGCGAAATCGCGACCGATCCAGTATTGATACTGCTCTATATGAAACGTCCTCCTTCAAATATATAAAAGTAATGTCTGTTACATGTCAGGGACATATATTTTATTTTACATTAAAATTATAGAACGTTTTACGTTTTATTGTTATTATATTAAAGATGATTGCTAATGAGATTGTGATATGAATGTTTGTATAGAACTTATAATTTAATAGTTAGAGCAATACGGTTGCAGCATTCTTTATTGAAATTTAACACGTGACCTTTGATATACCCACGTAATAATATCAAACTGAATGCTTGATTCTCAATTTAAACCTTGGAACGCAGCAATAAGGGCAGCCTAGGGAGAAGGATTTTCTTCTAGAATGAAACCGGGATATAAGCACGAGGGACTCAAAGAACTACGAGCATAAATACCGGTTTGACTTGTCAGAGGTGATATACGAGCTAGGAGATACACAGCTCCTGAGGGGCGAGGGTGTCTCGCGTTCCGAGCGAGCCCCTCAATAACTCCCGCGATTATCGATATCATCTACCAGCTAGCGAGAATACAAATGAGGGAGGTACGCTAAAGCCTCGCGATAAAAACGTAACGACCAACGAGTCGAGTAAAGACGTCGAATATCATTTACTTTCCATATTTGCCACAATTTAACATTTAGTATTATCCTCTGAAAAACAAGCGATGTAACGATGAATACATAGATGATGTGTTGGTGTATTACCGAGTCTGAGAAGCAGGACCGAGAAACAGGTACCGCGGTCTAACGAATTCCGCCGAGGCACAGACTGGAACCGAGTGAAATTGAGCGTCCCGTATATTTTGATCGCCGGGACGGGAATAGCGCGAGACCGATTTAAAAATTGAAGTTCGTAACACGCGCCGTCTCGATCCACGGTTAAAAGGAGCGAGATCCGGTCCCGTGCGTCGTCGTCGGCGTGGAAAGCCCCGGATGTCGCGCGCCGCCGCATCTTTGCTTATTTCTCTTTAGTATGCCAGCTAACTACTCGTTCGTTTCGCGTTCGTTTCTTTCGCACCGTCTCGTCTCGTCTCGTTTCGTCTCGTTTCGTCTCGTTTCGTCTCGTTCCCCGACCAAGTTATGCAACCGGCGCGGAGTACCGCCGTGGAACGCCTTTAATTGTCCGAAAATAAATGCGCGCGTTGAATGGCTTTCTCCCTCTTCAGCTCTCGAACCTTCTTACCCTATCGTACGTGATTTAGAAATTTAAAATAAAAGGAGAGTTCGTAGAAATTTGACGAACGAGTCGGTGATCTTATCTTTAAGGACAGCTTTAAAAAATCTATGGTTGGTCCGACTAAACCCGGACTAAACGTTGGAAATAAACTGGGCTAAGAATTTTCTGTAGATATGCACATGCTCGGGTTTACTCTTCAAGAACCTTTTAGCGTAAGTGGTCTCGTATCTACAACCGGAAAAAGAGGCGCATTAGCCTCTCCTAAGTTTACAAATCTAACAAGCCTCGCAAACAAAAGAATATAACAAGAATATTAATATCTGCAATTAGGAGATATACAATTCGAGTAGTGAAACTCGTTACTAGTTTTTATATTTAATTTTACGACTGTATTAAGCAGTTGGAGCTGCGTCGGGACAAGCGTCGATCTACTTCACTTGTTTCGCCCCCTGTATTTCTCCGACTCGATCCAAAGAGGGGGCGCGCACGGCGCACGTACACGGCGAGCGTCACGTAGAAGGCCACGTTGAACGGTTCTCCAGAGGATTTTCGCAAATCAGACAACCGGCACATTTGGCAGCCGTCACGTTTTCCTTCTCTCCCACCCTTTCTGCCAATTGCTCGTCAAATCCGCGACGAAGAATTTATATCTCCACCTCCACTCTCTGCTCCACGTACCCTGTCAAAAACAGAGTCAACTACTTTGCAAAGTAAATTTGCACCTCGTGCCATTTTCTTTCTTGTTACATTGATCGACTTGAATGTATTTTGACAAACATACATTCAAGTCGATATCGAAATCGTTGAACGCATTCTCGTCTCTACTCCACTCTGTATTCTTTTCTGTTTCCATGAAAAATCTGTTAGGTTCTTTTACACGATTCTTATTGTGAAACGTTGTTCGAGGATGTTTGTTAAATTGTGAACAGAATCCATTCGAGGATCGAAATAAAGAAAAGCATCGACAATCGCATCATCGACGAAGAGTGGTATGGAAAGCCAGTCCGCGAGAAGACAATAAGGATTTGAAAGAAGGCAGCTGGTTTGTTCGTGCTCCGTTCGAATGCTCTCGCGCGCGAGAAAGCAAGTAAAACAGGCGCAACGGAATCAAAGAGCAGGAGCATTCACTCGTTCGGATGTTCGTTTACACGGCGGGTGTATAGCGCGTATATATCCCTTTGACAAAAAGATGCACCGGCTTTAAAGGCATTCCTTTCGAATCGCAACATCCAATCTCGCTTCCACCTCCCGTTTCCCAAAATAATTGTCTTTCTCCTTTGTACTCTTTTTTCCTTATATAAGAAGCATTTCTGATAAGAGAAATCGGATCCAATGTTCGGTTACATGTTTCTGAATGATCGACGATTAATACAAATGTTGTTAGTTCGATTCATAGACTGTGTCAGAAAGTTGATTTACGTTTGAAATTAAATAAAAACAGCTCGTCCTGATGAAGCTTTTGTACAGTGAAAGATACGAAAGAGAGCAGGGAAAAATTTTGATACAATAGCCAAAAAAGAGTAGTTTGCAAAGCACGAGTCGAGTCACGTGCCCGAGAATCGAACTGGTTCGAGCGAGAGACGAGCTAGCCGAGCTCTAGCATGAAATACCCAAGGGATTTCGACGAGCGACGGAGACGTCGTTAAGAGTCTCGAGTGCACATCCCCTTTAATCTAAAATGCAAATTTTCGTAGAGAAGAAGCGAAGGGGACGCGAAGTCGATAGAGATTCTTGGTCGAGCGGTCACCACCCCGTTGCGCATCGTCGCATCGCGAGATCTTTTTTTCCTTCCGGTCGGTGTTCCGTTCGCGAAGCAAGATGCGACGGTCGCTTTGGTGTATTTGCATCGACGATCCCCGTGACTTCGAGCTCTCCTCCTTTTCACCCGGTCACCCACCGATAATGGAAAGCCGATATTCGGCGACCACGGTGTCGCGGCGGCCCGGCCAGACCCCAAGAACTCGTACCGAAGGTTCTGCCAGCATCCAGGAACTGGCGGAAAATCCAGACAACGTCCACGAAACCACGTGCTTTTAACACCACCGCGAAACTACTATCGGTTCTGATTCTATCTCACTCTTCCCATTGAATTTCGATACTTTCCTCCCGTTTCTTTCGTGTTTCCTTTCCCTCTTTAAAAGAAAACAGGACGAAAACCATAATTCTTTTTAATGCACAAATAAAGTAGTCTGGGGCAAACAGTAATACGTGCGTTTAGTTAAAGACAATTTTTTATCTTTTATATGTGTGCTTCACTGTAAATCACTTTGCACATTTAATCATCCAAAGTTTTTATATGACACGATTATTTTTACTTCTCCCTCTTTTGTCATCGACTTTCTTAGATATCGGTGTATACAATAACACACGTACATTAATTGAATATAATTTTTGCTATAATTATCTTACGATGGGATATGACCAATTTTATTGTGAAAGTCCGATAACACGTTCTCTCCCATTGAAATAATTTTATGATTTATTATACCTGCTATATTGTTGAGGCGAGCTTTTAGCGTTTTTTTATCACGATACATAGAAGCTTATCAGGAAGGCTTCTAGAAATTGAATCGAACACAAAAGGAAGGCGATAGCAGCCGCGTTCCTATGGATTTCCTCGAAGAGAGATCGTAAGCGTGCCTTTGCATGCTTGAAATTCCTGGCAGCAGTTTATGTTATTAAACCCTGAATTAAGTGACTAGCAGGTAGGGTAGGTAGCGTTCCATCCATCCCGATAAATACAGCCCATCGAATCTAATGCGGAGTCATTAAAGATGGTACAATATTCAATGAATATTATTATGTCTTATCTACCTTTCATAATTTCAACTTCACTCGCGTCTCAAACAGACACCACAGGTAGATCAGAATATGAAATTACTATACTATCGATTATTTCATGATATTTTATGAATACGCTGGAACGACTCTATCGACTACCTACATCCGTCTGTCCTTCTCCTTTCCTTTGTGTTTTATGAAACGGGTGAAAAATATGTTCCATTCTTTCCTACTCGAGAGCTTCTCCCTCGGCCAGGTTTTCTGCGAAAGCTCGGATCGATAACAAGTTTCGCCGCGGTTAAGATCAACGAAGGAACGTGCTTTTGTACGAGCCACATCGATAACGTTTTTCACGATTTTTATTCACCCGCGCTTTTAGGAAATGTTTTCGCGTGATAGCTCGCTAAATCGATTCTTAACGTTCGCGATACCTGAGACAGAGAACCGAAAATGCGATAGAAAATATACGTGAGAATATCGTTCGATCATTGAAGAACGTTTCAAATGTTTGCATTCGAATCAGAGTTTCGCGTATCTACTTTTGAAATACTAAAATTATATTTATGTTGTTCGTAAACGAAACTAAGCAGATACACTTGCAGCAGTGGATGAGCAAATATAGAAGTGGATATAAAATCCAACGAGGTTTTTACAAGGCGTACAGGTGGTCTCGGTCGTAGGAGCTGTCTCAGATTTAGCCCGCTGAAAAATGTGGCCAATATATATTTTGAAAATATCCCGAGTTCGCGTTCCGAAAAGCCGGAAAGAAGGTACCCAAGGGAGTGTTTTTCCGCAACGGCGCTTCTGGCTGTCTGCATAAAATGATTGCCATTCCTCCTCCTCTTCCTCCTCTTCCTCCTCTTTCTCTCTGTTCCGTTCCTATCGATCCTGCTTATTTATAGCGGGAAAACGGTAACCCGGTAGTCGCTCGCTCCTCCAATTTCATCCGTATGAAAATCACTTGCCACGTTTCTCGCAAATTCCACGCAATTCGTTTCGCGACCGTCCACAGCTTCTGTGGTTCTTTAAGAAGATACTCGAATTACTTCCTACCTTGCTGTTCTACCTTTACACATCACGTTCAGACAGAAACTCTCGAGACTCCTGCGAGTTCCTTCGCGTTTCAAGAATCCCCAATGCGCCGGTCTCGGGTTCGAACCAACAGAATATCCGCTTAATTGGCAATTTGAATTCAAGCTAATTGCTGGAAACCACCTGGACGCGGAACGAAGCGACGCAACGCGACTGTCAATAATCCGGTACTGGATTTAATCGGACGATTCGAGGGGAGACGTTGCGGTCGAGGGTTCGTGAACCGCAAATCGGAGCTACGGTTCAGGAGGAGCGATTGCCCGTTACCCTTTCGAGTTCGGCCGCGGCAAATATCGGCACGTGCCATCGAAACGAAAGACCGCTGTCTCCTGCATGTAAATTTATCAGGTCGAACTGTAGAATCTTAACAGGCACTTTACCATAAACAAAGCAGGAGTACCAGGCTGTACCGGTACTTGGCGAAAAATCATTTTATGTAAAGTCACGAAATTGTCGGACACCTTCTATAACTATAACACAGCATTGTGCACGTAACACGGTAGTCGACAAATATCTTGTCCAATAATGATAGACCTTTTTCGTGAATCATTATAAAAATTATTATATGAAATATTGTATTAATATCTGGTATAATACTTATGGCCAGCAGTGCATGACGCAAATAATAAACGAGTATCTACTTATTTCTACTAATTCGAAAGCAGAAAAAAAACGAGCGCAGAGATTACGTAGTGTAACTCGCGATACGACTGGCGTACTCGGAGACCCGTAATGGTAACGAACGCATTAGGGTACGCGTACCCAGCTTATATGCGACACGCATAAATTCTCCCGGGGCGGAAAACCAGAGATAGAGGCTTTTCAGAAGAGGCGAGTAAGCCGTACCGCCCTATTATAAACGCAAAGGCAGATAAGGGCGACCCCGCGACTAATGCGGGACGCGCTCGATTATTTACGGACGCTTACCGTCGACCCAACGTCGACGTCGACGAGGATCCGTCACGTCTTACCCCCTAGTTCCTGTCGAGGAACGTCTATGTCAGTCGTTCGACTCGCACACGCGGAGTTTCATGTTTCCGCTAACGCGTTAAGCCAAACAATCTCTTGGTTAAAATCATATTCCATTTTCTTTTTACATTTCTCTTGTTAATGATGCACTTCAAAATTATGACACATAAATATAAGTAATTACTACAATTATGACACATGTGCACGTATTTAAAAAGTATTTAAAAAAAAAAAGAAAACTTTAAATATTTCCAAATTATAATTTTCATCAATGATTTTTAAATATCCAAACGTTATGTAACAAAACGGTTCGGCTGAAGAGAGATAAAAGAAGGGGAAAGAGAATAACGGGATATCCTTCGGATCTATTTCACCGCGAACGGTTTAAGCCTGGTTGGATTGTGGCATAGGGGAGAACTCTTTTTCCAGGCGAAAGGGCACAGCCAAGAGAAAACGCGTTAACCCGAGCCACTCGACAAACTGAGTGCACGCGTGCCAGTTTGCTAGGCTTCAGCTCTCCCGTGTATTATCGCTCGCGATTACACGCCGCGCCCAAAAGCATGCTTCCTACATACAAACCCCACCGTTTCTGTTCGCAGAGAAGCTGTACTCTGGAAAATTGTCATTTAGTCAAACTTCTAACGAGACTTGTGACAAGTTGCATGTTTGAATGATATAATGAAATAAGATATTTCAATTAATTAAAAACGTCCATTGAGCAAATATTGTAATTTGGCTAAACATGTAAAATATTTTTAATATAATTTTAGTGATCACATGTCTGTATTATGAACGTAGAAGACGATCATTTGAAATTTCATCTAGAAATGATCGTAATGGCATTTGTACATGCCAGTCTTTCAGAAAATAAATTGGTCAAACTGACAACCCAACATTTGTAGAAAGAAGAAATAAAGCTTTCATTCTCTGTAGATTATAAATGAATTGTGAAACAGTAGAATTTACTGTGTCAGAAAGTATTTGAAAATGAACTTTTCCGCATACTTTTAAGTAGTGATATCTGAACTTGATAAATATTGGAATTGGTACTTGTTGCACCGAACGACAAGTATAATTGTTAATCTAGCATCACGGACATACTGCCCGATGATCGTAAAATCGTTTTATTGGCAAGGATATTTCTGAAACAAGTGGCGCGTTTAACTAAGAATCTACAATCTCGGAACTGGCAGTATCATGTTCGTTTTTATTCGCCGTTCGAGATAAAAGAAACACTGTAATAGCAACGGGAGACACGTAAAAGCGTGCACCGGTTTCCCAGGTCCGCCGTTGTCGTGGAAAACTCGCCGTAACTCGAGCACGGAGACCCGATCGTATCGCGATACCCCACTCGGAACGACGTATCGACACGCCAGAACGTAATTTAGCATTCTGTCGCAGCCCCATTCGCGGGATAATAAAACAGAACGTTCGCCGTTTGGCTGTCCCGTGACCCACTAATTGAAAATCCCGTATCGAACAAGCCAAACGCTATTGGGTTAAATATTTTATCACTTTCCTTATATAAACTGCAAACCTCTACAGATTACCAACTTTATTTAATTCTTTCGAACTTCAAACGCAGTCATAATTTGCAGTTTTATCGTACAATTAAAAAGAAAAAGAGGCATGTCTCTTCGATCAACGATAAGAAAATTTTCACCTTAATTAAAGTCCGGTTCAAAGACGACGACGACGACGACGACGACGACGACGACGACGTTCTGACATAGTAATTAAAAACAGTTTCGAGAAAGTCCACTAATCACTTTTATTGTCCCGACCCAATGAAAGGGATAGATTTTAGTTTATTCGACTTTCGGTTACGTGCAGCTTGTTCGATCGACGAACCGCTTGAGGCGAGTGGAAACGGTGGCGAGGGAGGGATCGTGGGGGGAAAAGAGGTTCCATCAAAGCGCTGAACGCCGGGGTTTCGAGTTTGCGAACAAGCCACGTACGTTTATCGTGAGTAAACTAAACGGCTCGTGAGAGACAGAGATGAGAGAAAAGGTGGGAAGGTATCCTCACGTTTGCTTACCCTGCGACAAGGTACCCGCGACGTCGACGTTGACAACTCGACGATGACGACGATAACGACGATAACGACGACGACGGCAACGACCACTCGTCTAGGGCACTCTCAAACCTCTCTGAAACAAAGATAAATGTGTTTCGTTCATTTATGGAAACGTAACAATGTACATATCGTACATGATAAAATTGAGTAAGATTAGAGTAGGATGTATGAATTAATCCATATTTGTGTGTGTGAACTAATCGGAAGAGTTCATGTGAGAGAATCTTCATATACTAGAGCAACAAGCAATCAGCACTTGAATTACATAAAATGAAATAAAACGAATACGATTTTATTTATGCACTTACAAGAAAACTGTGTATGCAAAAAATATAGAAAATGAAGCAGAGTGCATATTGGAATATTTAAAACTTTTATTTAAGACACATTCTTTAAACTGCCATGAGTGGATAGAAATCTGCAGAGATCTACTAATAAATATACTAAATGATCTGTTAATAAATTAGCCGCAGCACGAGTTACATATTCATGTATGCAAATTATGCTGTCTATATTGCTTTTCTAATAAAAAACTTTGATTGATTTTACGGTCATCCCAGAAGTCGTAGAATCGGTAATAAAGTCGTGCGAAAGTCTCAATAAGCCCGAGGAGCCGGGGAAACTTTTCATCGGAGCATCGGAACGGCACGAGGAGAAACTTCCCTAAGCTTTAGACACGAAGGTTATTCGGTTTTCTCGTCTAATTCATAGAAAACTTTTTCAATGGCACTCTTCCCTTCCCGGTTTTCAAATCGTTGCTGCTTTTTTTCCCGTTCTGACTTCAGTACTTTTTAAATTGAAAACTGAAAAACCGGCCCTCCTCTTATCTGCGGTTTCCCGGTTCTCCGTGCCACTTAACCGAAAACGAGGCCGCGTTCCCGGATACTTGGAAATCCTTCCAAACTCGTAACTACATAGTTTAACATTGTTCATTGAATGCGTATCACTTGTGACGAACAAATTAAAGGAGTGTTATTTAAAGCTTAGATATGCAAAATAATTTTATGATTACAGTGCAAAAGAAGATATCTTTTCACCGTCATTGAAAATTGCAAAAAATGATACAAATTGTTTTGGATCTTTTTCTAAAAAGTACATATGTCTTGCACAAAAAAGAAGATGTCATAGAAGAATAAGGATAGCCGGCTTAATATCGTCGGCTCGTTGAATAAATGGTGGGAATAAATGGTAACGCGTTATCAAATTAGGGACTGTTTAGTGGCTTACGAGCGAAATGGGCGAGAATTTCGCGAACACGGTTAAAGAATTGACCGACGAGGCGGTGGAGAAACGGGAGCAAGAGCCAACAGCGGCGCCAGGGTTATTTATACCGAGACGACCTTTGACGACGTCGACGGCGACGCTCAATGAAAATCTTTTCGCACCGTCAACCAGACGCGGAAGAAGCGAGTACGAGAGACGGGAGGACATTCCCGGGTTCGCATGGCGCCACATCGCCCACCCTAAATGTCACATCCCCTTGGATCCGGTTCCCAGCGATTGCCAGCTAGACACAACCTAATTCGAATAAACAAATCTTAGCTCCAAACAAAATTATTCGCCAAAAGATCGAATCCTTAAACCAAGCCTGTTTCTGTTTGTTCACGCTTTACCAACGACTCGTCAATCGATTTCTTATTGAGTAAAAGAAACATTGTATAGAAATTTTTTCACTGTTCCTATCGTTGTTGCAACAGAATTTGTCTGGCTCTGTAGCTATTCACTTTGTCCATCTGTTTCTCATCTTTTCCTATATTCTAATTTATACGTAGGATAGACTGACGAAAAATGATCAAGACTAATGATCTGTCCGAAATCTGTCCGAAGACTGAGACTAGGCAGTTGAATTTTGAAATAAAATTTAGCAGAAACTGTGCTTACAAGAAAGCGAGTACACTTGAAGATTTTATATTTGTCTCACATTCCAAAAGTTGCGTAACACTGACGACAATGATGCGCGTGTAACGTGCACTCACCGCCAAATCTATTTTTATTAAACACACCTTGCGTGCATATTCGAAACAATGATCCAGATATCTCCTACAATTAGAGAACATATTTCCTTTCATTTTCATTTACAGTCAACCACGAAAGTAGCCGCGTTTTTTATGTAGACCGATATTTTATGTAACGTGATAAAAAACACTTCCTCATAGGATGTAATGGGTTTACGATGACTTCCGTGATTGACTGTATTAACCACCAGGAAACTATCTCACGAACGCGAGATACAGTAAAGTACGTGGAAATGGAAAGTGGAAATTTAAGACGACACTCTCGGATATTGCCAAGGATAAAAGTCGCATCTTGAAGAAGTAGTAACTAGGATAAGATGGCGAGAGGGTGCGAAAAATCGTCGAGTACACCGTCAGCGAAAGCTCGACACTTAATTGAAACCGTCCATTAAACGAAGCTCTCGCTAGTGCGGATCCTTCCTCGATTATCCAGAATTTAATAACCAATCTCAGGTTAATATCCACATGATCACTACCTAATACCTACCAATAAAATTTTCATCCCTTAGCTGAAAATCAATCCGAGCCAATTATCTTCAGTAATCAGTTATCTTTCTAACGCGAATTCATAGTTACAATTAAAATGAAATTATATATCAATATAATAATTACTCTGTTTTTATTCTCCTCAAATAATTGCAGGTAATAAATTAAAGTACGTAATAAAGAATTGTCATGAACTTTGTGATGATCGTTGAATTTTTAATTTCTTCATGTCAATCAATTTCAATTTTTTATTACACATAATTCATGTTTCGTTTTCGTAGAACGAAATCAGTAAGTAAAATAATAATTCTTATGTAGCAAGAGAAACTCGGAATTTCGTTGTCGTTCTCCATCCGCTGATCTTGCTCGAATTGGAAAAATGTGAGACGCGTCATGGGGCGAGTCTTCATCGAGTCGAATCCCCATTTCGGTTTATAAGAGCGAATGCAATATGGAAGCCAATATTTTCACGGATTTCTAACTTGGACGTGCAAATACCGACCGAAATCGAATATCCAGCCGGGATCGGACCGCGTGCCGATGAATTTCGGTGCGTCGCGGCCAGAAATCGCGTCGTGACGTTGACTCTTGGCATTTGCTACTGCGACAACTTTTCATCGGGAGCTAAGCTATCGATTTTCACCGTTTTTCCCCCTTCACGTCCTGCTCTACGTTCCAAGTTTGGAACGCTAAATTGGAAAAGTCAAGTTTAAAGAAATCGTTTCCTGTCCCCTATCCAAAACTCAAAGTAAACACGAGTTATTTTATGAATCCGATTGGTAATCGACCTTAGGACGTCTAAAAGAGACGTCTGAACTGAACGTATTAGAAGAACGTAAGAGAAAGAGGAACTGTCGCAACGGTCGGAAGGGAAAAATGGTATAGAAGCGTGTAAAAGGCGTTCGGTAAGCGAACGGATGACGAAGGAGAAACGAAGAAGGAAAACGGAAGAGGGAAAGGTGCAACGGAGAAGTGGTGAAAAATAGGAGCAGAGAGGGAGACTCCCGGCATTGTACCAATTCACAACACTAATGCGGAAAGTGTTCTACAGAACGAGGAAACAATGGTGCCACTCCACCGGCTCTGATTCTCCTTTTCCGCGACGCTTCGAGCGACGCTCGTGCACGTGCACGCTTAAAGCCGCCTTCTGCGAAAAAAATCCCTTTCTCAGAATCTCCGTGAAATTTTCCCGGCCGTACCTCGCTCACAATCTTATCTAAAGATCTCTCAAACTGTTACGTGCGAAACGCGTTAATAACTGAGCTAACCAGGTACGATTACTTTGCTTCTATATACGCGATTGTTACCACGCACAATTTCAAGTGGGTCACAATAGACATTTTACCTCGTACTCCGTACCCTTTGGGGCAACATATTTCAGTCCATTCTTCTCATACAGACGCGGTAGAAGAATTGTTATCTAATTCTTTCAAAAGCTCCCTATTCCTCTGTCTAATCATCTTAGAAATTGTACATTATTATGTTTGAGTAGGCACTACTTTTTATATTACGTTCTCCATCAAAGAACAACAGATACACTGTTACAAGTTCATTCAAGAGATAATAAACGATCGCTCGCCGACAGAGGATTAGCATAATCGGGCAATAACGGGGTCGTCGGCGGTTTTTCGCGTGTTTTAATCAAATTTCGCAGCAGTCGCCGCGATATACACTCGACGCGCTACTTAAACCTTATCGTTGCCGTCCTCTCGACGTCGTTATTACCCACTCGGTGGCGCAACCCGGTGCATCGTACCGTGCCGCCGACGCCGACGTCGTCGTCGTCGTCGTCGTCGTAGTCGTAGTCGACGACGACGACGACGAGAATAACGACTCGACGAGGCCGGACGAAAATGATTCGTTCTCTCCACTTGCCTCGTTTCTCAAAGGCTTTTAAACCCGAGATTTTCTAGCTACGTGAGATTTTTTCAACGTTGAATGAAATTACAATATTTCTTTCAAAGTTAACGTTGCCACTCCTACGAACTGCATTTACTGTAGGGAGCAGAGAATAGTAAAAGAGCGTACATGCTGACAAAGAGTAGTAGATAAAAGAAACAATAGCGTTTTCATTAAAAAAAAAATTTCATACTGAAACAAGTCTGTTGCCTAGACAATTGTATACGGAGATTCGCATAACATTTTGATAATGAAATCAAAATTCAAATCTAATAGAATTTATCCATGTTTACGATAAAAGGGATCGGGCCCTTCGCATTTTCTCCCGAATACATCGCTTAGCCTCCGTGGGACCAATTGGGCACAAGGACGGAATAGTTAAACGCTTGTCGTGAAAACGATCGCGAGGTTGCGCGTACTGCTCGGCCAAATGGAATTTCAATAGGGGGAGTTAACTATTATACTCCCACTCGAAGTTCCAGGTTGATTCGACCTCCGCAAGGTCGACCATCGTTTTCATCTACGTAGAACGGCCCTTCGAAACTTTCCCTAGACCGAGCGTACAAATGTGCCTCGTTTAAATCAATTCTCTCGAACAGATCCGAAGCAACACTAATTACAAGTGAATTATATTTAGAATCTATCTTAATCAAGAAAACATATATCCATTTCATTAAAAAAATTCATAAAGCATAATCGTCTTTTCACTGTCTCATTAAAAATTCGAAAGCTAAATATTAATGATCGAAACGGACCATGAAAACGCGACGTGATTTCGCACAAACATGGGACGATAATTGAAAATCGATAGAGGAACGATCGGTGGACAAAGTAACGAGAAATGTCCGAACATCGGACGGCCGATTCTCGTTTTGGACAGTGGCCAAGGACTCGGTTACTCAATCCGGGCAGCACAGAGGTTGCCCGTTTCCTATTGCAGTCCCGTGACCGACAACGCCAAGAGGTTAATAATTATATGGGAGCTATACCAACCGGTCGGTTGGTAAATAATATTGAAAATCGATGCACGTATCAGTGGAGTCGGTTCGGGATCTGAACGGGTATAAAACGGGCGTAACGCGGTGTCTCGAGCATCAATCGATTTCCAACGGACTTCGAAGCTTCTCCTCTCTCGTCTTCTAACAGACCACACGGTTTACAACCATGAAGTGCATCGCGGTGAGTAAATACATCTTCATCGATATCTACTACGTCAATTTGTCGTAGTATTATCAAATAGAGAAATATAATAATTTCAAGTGGCTCGTACGATCTTGTCTCAATGTATAAAACAATGAATTCCTGCACTGTATAATAGAGTATAATTTCAACAATAGATCTTTTATGACTTGGATAATCATGTTATATAATTATAATATACGGAAGAATTTTATATTGAACGAACGTCAGTTCCCGGACTGAAAATTTAATCCAAATGATTAATTATTAATTAAAATTCATAATCGAACTTCAAAGTTCACATATATGAATTGATTAAATAATTAATAATTAACTTTCGGGAATTGTATTAGTCGAAATTCCTCCACTGGCGAACATGAAATAATAGCGTAGTTATTTAATTTATATTACAAAATATATTATAGAACGTCCAATATAGTAGCAATAATGCATCGAGCGACTGGTCGTTTTTATAATTTATACGTGATTCATAATGCATCAAATGGCCCAATCAATCTTATCATTCGTTTGTACAACCACCATTTGATTTCAGATGGTCGTCTTGCTCGCCCTGGTCGGTGTAGCTCTGGCGAAGCCTCTGGAAACAGAGTCGATCGAGCCGGTTAATAGCGAGCCAGTGGCAGCGGAAGCGGAGAACTCGCCGGCTCGGGACAAGCGGGGGTTGTTGTTGGGTGCGGCATACACCGCGCCTGTCGCGTACACCGCGGCGTACACCGCCCCCGTCGCGTACACAGCCGCCGCTGCCTACAGCTACCCTTACGCCGCGTACACCGGCTACCCCTATTACGCGGCAGCTTACTCCGCGCCCTACTACGTTCTCTAAACCGCCGAACACCAACCAACTCACCCCGTCTGATCTAACCTTGACGTGTGCATCGAAACCGACTCCATCGAGATGCACGAATGATCGATTCCGGATAAAGAATTAACCATATCGATTGACGAAACTGTTTATACAATTTTAAAAATGTTAACTGATTCTCTTTTAAATTGATTTATAATTCGTATATATGTATATAGCTTAATTAAAACAAAAAGAAGAAAAGTCAATAAATAATTATATTGCAAAGCATAAAACCGTTGTTTCTATTTACCAATACTAATACCAATTCTTATATGTACTCCGAACAAATCTCAATCCTGATCCAATTACATTTATCAAATTATACAAAAGAGATACTGTTAATAATAGTAGTTTTGTATATTACGTTCTACGCACGTGTATTTACTCAAAATATTGAAGAATTATTGTTTCAACACAAACAGCATTTTGTACGGGTGAAGAAAATTGAAAAACGTAGAGAAGAGAATCACAACTAAATGCACGAACAACACATCCGGATTTGTCGAAATGCCTCGAGTCCACGAGGAAAACTTTTAATTGCCATTGTCCCACGTAGTAATTAAGTGAGTCGCGTTACGTTAAACCGCATTAAATCGTGCCTAGTAATTATTTCGAGTTTCCTGCAGTTTTAGCATAGAACACAGCTTAGGAGTCAGCGGTTGTTGGCTTTAAAGTTACCGCTAACGCTCGCGTAAATAACATCGACCCTCGTAGCCCTGGACACAGTCGAATGTATTTCTCTTACTTTACTCTTTGGCAAAATTTAAGAAAATTCTGCGCGTTCTATCGAAGCCTCGACTATACTACTATAGAATCGTTAATGGACGAAAAGTTCATTTTCACACGGAACAGAATTTGGTTTCATAGAAATTGTTGGATTAACTTGACAAACAATTTACAAATAATAATCCTTTATTGAAAGACATAAATACATTTGGAGAAACGTTCCCACTGTTACAAATAATGAATATGCACGTAAAATTCCGATTGAACCGATGAAAACAATGAGATCGAACGCTTCCGCTCTGAATTTATGAAGAATCAATCATACACTGACGAGAATCGTGATTAACGTTAATCCAGTGAAAATATTATGAGAACTCCAGGGAAGGATCGCCTTGAAAGTTTGACGCACACGCATAACAATGATAATAACGTTCAACGTTGACCCCGCGATTACATCTAACGCAGATTGCGTGTGCAACTATTATTCAATGTGCGTGGCACGTTACCCGCGGCGTTACGTGTGTCCCCACCGATGCGATGACCAATGAATATTCATTGGTCGAAATGGCAAGCGCTAGGCAAATTCATTGACAGGGACACGCGACGCGCGCCGTTATCAACTCGATTCATAGTAAGCTTTCCTTCCACTTAATCCGACAGACGAGATCATTTTAACATAAATAAGAATAGTTCCGTAATTGGCTTTCTTGATTAGACGACGCGGATTTAACCATTCGCAGATACGTCGACCAGAATAATGTTTATATTCCCCGTATTATCTTCATGAACGAATCCACGAATGAATTTATCTCGAAGAGCTGAGGCAGCACAAGTTTTCACGAACGCACGACTTTTAAGCAATCGCGTTTTCACGATTACTGTCGTTACTGCTTTTCGAATAGAGGATGATACCGTGGAGAGAATGAGACAAAAGGAGTGGAATTTCTACGGTAGGTAGATTTTGCGGCAGAGCATAGGAGACCGTAGTATCCATTAATCAGGAAACGAGCCGTGCTCCGCGCTACTCAGCCAACTCTGTTTGATTCGCCCACCAGGGCTAATTATCGCATTTGTGTATACCAGGCAAACATGCAGCCTCTTGTAATCTCTGCAAATTTCGTCTATGGAGAACCGAGTCATCCATACGTGTAATTACAGGTATCTTTCACGACCATTAAGTAATTAAACATACTTATGACCCTAACAACCGAAAGATCTCTCTTTTAATACTTTTCACTCAACAACCTAATTAAATCTTCAGTTCCGAGACTAGCATCGGAGCACGTGGCCGGGTCAAAAAAATATTTACAGCCAAACACCTGACACGGTTGATAATTACACATCCGTAACAATTTCGCTTTACTTTCTTTTCAACAGTGACTCGCGGGTTTCTATAAACTGGGACAACGGTAAACGTGTATTTTAGCGGAGGTCAACAAGAGGAACCACTTAACCTCCGGTTAACGAAAACGCTTTCTCAGAAACGTTCCATCCTTGACACTTGCCACTCCTTCATTGTGCGCGAGTATTACTCTAAAATTGCGTTCTAGAGCTTTGCAGAATTAGCACCATCGGACTGCGTTACTCTGGTTACCGTAACATGGGCTGAAAAGTTACGCTAACTCGTGGCAAGGGAGACCACGGTGCCGTCGCACCCTTAATCCGAATTTATGACTGCTACTCGCCAAGAATACTCTGGGGATGCTCACTGGCACAAAGAATACGCGATCCTTGTTTGCCAGAAGTGCGCGGCTTGTAACAGTACGAATTACGTGAAATGATTATAATATGTACATATATACGAGTTGAATCGATACGAAGTAGTGTTTAAAATTACCCCTTGATTCTTCGTTTTACTACAGATTCAGAAAATGAATCTTGTCTTAATAAAATGCAGAAATAAATGTCCCAATTTTCGAATAAGCTGAAAGTTCACATTTGTCTGTAATTGTACAATAAAAATAAGTCAGAGGGTAGAAAAAGTGACGTGGACAAAAATTGCACCTCATATACAATAAATGAGTACCGCCTTGATAAATGGCTAGGAAGTTTCTTTTAATCGAATCAATAAATAATTGCTCGTTTCAAATGGCGGCTCTTATTGACTCGTTCTGATTCGATTATACTCGTAAATTGTGCTTCAAGTTCAAGAACAGTATCCATAATTTTTGCGCAATAAATGAATTGTTTGATTCTCGAAATAATTCACAATAAATACTACATGATAAGTTCATCTGATAAGAAAGAGGGACAACAGTGAGACAAGACGATATCAGTTAAGCCTAACAGGTATGAATTCATGGGAGGTCTGTGAACATTAAAGCAAACCAGGTTGTACAGAAGAATTTTTATCCTATCCTTGTCTATGCTTGTACGTCTTGTCTAACACGACGGAACATTGAATTTCGATTTGGACGCAGCTGTTCCACGAAAGATAGCGCGCTCGTACGAATCGAAACGTACAACACGGAGCTACACGTACTTTACTCGGTACACAACACGCTGTTCGATCTGCCTCGCGTCCCGTCCCCGTTCCTGTCCATCGCATCGATTGCGCGTCACGTCAATTCACATATTATAAAGAGAAAAACACGGTTATCAATGCGCGAGCCAGCAAGGAAAAACGTACGTTTATCGGTTATCGTAACGCCTGTATCGGCGATTGCATTCAACGGTATCTTCCGTGTGTGAAAAGCGGAAAACGCGCGTAGAAAACCCAGCTTATCACATTTATTTCTTCTCTACATCCGTCGTTCAATTAGTTGCACATTACCTCAGATATTGTATTCATATAGGAGCTACGTATAGCATGTCGATAAAATTTGAAAATACAAACGTTTTAATCATTACCTTTTGAATGTAGAGATAGCATTGAAGACAAGATATCGGTCGCGAGTCTCAACTATCGGTAGAAACAGATCCACTACGGTTACATACCTGCAACACAAAGCAAACCTGCAATTAGAATTAAACAAGAAACGCAATTTTAAATATTTGTTTCAACGCGGTTTCTATTACTTCCAACTTAAACATCATCGAATTCTAATTAAATTAAAATTAAATAAAATCGACTTGGAAGCCGCGGTAGTTGAGAGACGGGCTCGAAAGCGGAGATCTCGAATTCGATCTCGACTCCTAAGTATCCAGGCCGACACCTCTGGAAAGTCATGCCCATATTCCAACCACGGTATTCCAGTGGTACGAAATCCAGACGAAAAATAGGTTCACCCAATTCCATCAAAGTTTCATACGGTACCAAATCCTCACTCGTCGCTAATGACCACTACGGTCGATGAGAGGTTGAAGCAACGAAATTAGCTTGTTCATTTGCAAAGCGACTGGTTTAAATATTAAAATCGTCGATCCGAGAAGTTCAATATCGGGCCACGTATCCGTAATTCGTTTTCCAACAACGAATCGGGCAAAAACGTAAGACGGAGAGAGGGTGGTGAGCATTTTCGAGAACATAGGATGGAGAGTAATTGGAGAGGGTGCGCTCGCAAAATTCGAGCGAGAAGGAAGGAAGGAGGGTGGCGGAGTTGGAACGGTTCCGCCATAAATCAAATGACCCTCTTCAATTTCGTGGACCCGCGTGCCTAACTCCGGTCCCCGAGACCGAATATTTCCCGGTTCTTTTCACCGGTCGTGGCCTTGAACGGGAAGCTACGAAATCGGTAACTCGCGAACTCCGTCGACGATGGATCGATAAAGGCGTCCGTTCCGAAGTTGCTAGATAAATCAGTGCCCACATTCCGCGAATATTTGTCCCCTCCTCCGCCTTCGACTTAATTAACCAGCAATTACGTAGTCGCAGATGAACATGAATTATCTTAGGAAGTAACGCAACGCAGTTTCGACGTTTCGTCATTATATCAATCATTAAATGATACATTAATTATAGATATAAGTTGGACGGTATTAAATACTGAAACGCGATGAAATTTTAATACATTCAATTCTTACGATCACACATCATAAATCGGTTTAAACAGGTAGGACATGAACTACAGGTAGGACAGGTACTAAAAATCATCAGAGTCTATAAGAGTATGACCGACACATCGTACTTGAAGTACTCGTCTTTGAACCTCGTAATTTCGTCACGTCGTTCAATCGACGCACGTGTTTATCGCGCTCCTCTTTTGAGACCCGCCACGCGTAATGACGAACCACCAGCCGTTCCGTCGCATGGGACGTTACAAACGAGCCGCGATGCAACGATAAGAAGAACAAATAATTACGAACGGGGAATGTCTCAAGCGAGCTTACAGTGAAGCTAGTCGCCGGGAAATCAATATCCGCGTACACATGTATGTGTGCCAGTATTATTTGTAGCAGCCGACCACATTGGCTCCCGCGACGCTTTCATCCAGCGTGACCGACCAATTCATCCGTCCGAATGTCGTACGAAATTCAATCGGGGCCAAGATTGGTCAAGCAAAAACCGATGGCTCTTTCATCGTTCGATCCACGATTCTGTCTCGCCCGAGTATGTAGTAATTGGACCACACCAAGTAATTGGATTGATTATTGTGTTTACACTTACACAATTATACAACGAGTAATCATCCAGATACGCTCTGCTCTTTGGACGGTATTAGAAATCCAAGTGCCACGTACTCTTTGACTTCACGTGTCACGATGCAACACGTTGGCTCGTCGATAAGCATACATGTTACACTCAAATTTAGACTTGTTTAGACGCAAATCGCAAGATCGTAAAAAGTCTTTTTCATTCCAAGTGTGTATTTCATTGCGCCCGATAGAAATCGCGTGTTTCCGACAAGTTTATTTCAAATACAATCCGGAACTGATTTGATGGCACTTAGTGGTGATAATTTAACTCTAAGTAACGACGTCGCGGTTTCATTCACGATAATCCATAAGCTGACTTTTGCACGGCACGCGACAGTAAAACGGTAGGAGGTGATATTAATTTCTAAAACCGGGTACGAGTCTATAGCAGAAGATAAAATTGAGAAACAGAATTGGTTCGAGATTGTAAAAAAGAGATCGTAAATCTCGTTCTACACGAACACTTGTCGGGGAAACCTTCCTCCGGGGTCAGGCTCCGTTTCTGTTAGCCAATTTCACGGCCGATTCGACGTTCGATCGGATCTGAACAGACGTAACTAAAGCACCCCGGAGTGTCTCGCAACAGGACGACAGGCATCTTACCTCGTAAATATCGATCCCGTCGTTTCCCTCTGTACGGTGTCTCTCGCATAGAGCCAAAGACGATCGATGCGATCGTAGGATACGTCCATCGAAACGATGACGACAGAACCGATCGGAACGAAGAGAACGAGGGTAAAATGTGCGTGGACGGTTCGACTCCAAGAGCACTCCGCGTCCGGGAGAGGCACGTAGTCGCTGATTTACAATTCAAAACTTGAACAAATATTGCATCTATCACAGAGAAACTTCATTCATCGAATCACTCATCATCTCACTGTAACCACTGGATCAGACGTTGGGCAGAAGTCGAACAATTTTATCGAAGCCTGCAGCACCTTGACGACACTAAATATCACATCGACTGCGTGCGTAATCGGCATTGATAAGGGAAAATCCTGGCCTGGACGTAGCCTCTGTTTGTCTGCTGACGTCACGACCGCTACTTACTTCCGGAACCACCGATTGTCCGCTGTGCTCCACTCGATCAAACGCCGAACGACTGAATGGGTTGTACTATTTCGAACCCACAGACACAGAAGAGAAAGAGACAGGAAAAGAGGGACGAGGACGAGAGAAGAAGGTGAAGAGGAAGACGCGAGTAGCTGTGAGAAAACCGAAGAAAATAACAGGGCCGAGCGAAGCAGGCGAGAACAGGCGGAGGTGCAAACTGGCAGAGGAGAAGGCGGCACGCAATTCGAGTAAAACGCAAGCCGAGAGTGAAACTAAACGAAAAGACGCGACGTGTCGCGTGTCGAGTGCCACGCACGACTGTTCGCCAGTGTTCGCCCTGAGGAGAGGAGAGGAGACCCTGCTGCCTGAGGGAAGTTCGGGGCTGACGCTTGCGCGATCCCCGCTCGCTTCTCCCACTCGTAGCTATCTTTTTCCCTGAAGGTGCGTCTGCACCGGCACTCGCAGTTCTGCAGACAGTATGAAACCGGTATGGGAATACGGCCCCTTTCCAAATTGACGGCTGCCGTGCAATATTTACTCCAAATCCTTTACGCCTAAAATACATTTGTTCTTTCCTCGTTCCTTTTCAGCAGTTTTTTTTTATTTACACCCACAATGTTTGTCCCTAGCAAAAAGGAAACAATCCTCTATTTTGCAATTACTAACGTGCTCTTTTATACAGTGAATTATCGATTCATATAATTTTCAGATATAATAATTGAATTCTGAAAATGAACTTTGAACATCGCGTATTCGCAAGCAATTTCAGATACTGAAGAGCTAGATTAAAGAATTGCGATGAGCGTTCAAGTGAAATTGTGATAAAAGTGAACAGACGACGGTACATCGAACTGAACACGTTGCAGGTCTAATAATAAGCGTGATTCGTTATCACGGTAGGAGATATCTCGATTCGAAACTGCATTCCTGAAGAATTACGCGATGAAATCGCGACGGCACCGCGGCGCAGCGTGCAATCTCTTTTTCTGAAAATCGATCGCAAACAGATTAAACCCTGTGTACGCGTACTGTACATTCCCAGAACGTAGAAGGTGTCTAATTTCAAACAGTGAATTATAGAAAGTGATCGTAGAAGAACGAGGAAGATAACGTTTGAATATTCATTAATTAAATCTGAATACAATGTACTTTCTATTGCCTTGTATCAGCTTTGTAAATTGACCTAACTCACGTCACAAACACGAAATACAATTTTATATAATACCTACGAAATAAAATCATTTATTACAAACGTTGAAAACAAAATCTAATCGTTTCCTTCATGAATTACGCGTACAGAAATCTTTTTAGGCAACTTGTTCAATCAACGAATTCATAGCACATTTATAACGTTATATATTTTTATTTACGCAGGAGAAGGAAAACCGATGGACAAGGGAACGCGGTAAGGGGGCACGTGGCAGATGTCAGGATATCTCGGTCGGCTTAATATCGTTCCGCTTAATCTCGGCGAAAGAGTAATGCCTGACCTCTACGGATTAATTAAAGTTAATTAAGCGCGAGCACCGGGAAACGTTTCACAAAAATCGCCCAGCGAGAAACTTAGCCCGACTCGAGGCAAGACCGTGCACAGCAGGCGGCATTCCTTTTCATCCTTACCCTTTAACCCTTTTTCTCTATCGCACGCCCGTGGTTCGACTTAGGGTAAAAACGAATCAGAAGAATGAAGCTCGCAGTGCTTTTATTATAAACCTTGTAAATAAACCTTGGCACGAGATCAGCCAAGAAATTTGAAATAAATCTGATACGAGCACTGATCCTATAAATCATTTCTCAGTAGCTAAATTATTACTCAAAAGTCAGAATCTTTATTAGCCCTAAATTGTTTGAACTTTATACAGTTTCCGATGTGTAACACTGAATTATTCGAATTCCCAGCTCGTTTAAATAACTGGATCTTCTACTATGAACGTGGAGGGTGCGATGCCAGTATCGAAAGAGACTGAAAGAGACAATGCACGCGCGTGCCCGTACGTGTGTACGTACGTGTAAACGTTTCGCGTGGATGCGTGGTCGGCCAACCACCTTCCTGTTTCTAAAATAATCCCTTTGAAACGAGTATCACCCTCTCGCGTGCGAAAGGGGCCGAAGTACGTCACACGTTGCCGGATGCAATACCGAGAGACACGAGTACGTATCCTGTCTATACATATACACGCTCGCTGACAAGTGCGCGCCGTGATTACTCGTCGATTTTAAAAAATAAACGTCGATATTTAACGACAGCGAGACTCGAACAATCCTTCAGATCGGATTACAATTTCGCGACACGAGAAACCAATGCGAGAATTGCTCGAAATAAGCTAATTCGAAATAAGCTATTCTTCAGATACCGAGACCACGAGGTAACACGATCAAATCTGATTTCTCGGAGGGAAACCGAGTTCTCCTTTCGCTCGTCCTCTCCTACGATACTGTTCAACGATTCGGTATCAACGATAAAATCTACTCGCTATGCAAATCTAAATTCGAGAATCAAGTGGGTTCCTAAATACCTGAACACGTGGATAATATCGGGTCGCGCAGTTTTTTTACATTTTTTCCAACTTCATGCATCTTTTATGTCCGCTTTACTCCGGCCTTAGAATTTAGCTAGTTTCTCGGAGAAAGAACTCTGCTCTACGTATACCTTCTCCAATCTTACGGAGAACTGAAATTTTTACCGGCAGAAATGCAGATAAAAAATAAATAGTAATCGAAAGGAGCAGATCCGCGGAAAATAGTGAAACGGAATCTCGAACCGTATCAATTTTTCAAACATATACGCGGTTTTGCATTATTTTAGTGAAAAGCGATCTCGAATACTTTTCTACAATTGCGGTCAAATTGGAAACAGTATGCGAGTTCAATGTTTTATCCCTTCAAAGCAGATCGTAATCCAGAATCCTCTTGCATCCATGACGCACAACCTGATATTTCTTGCATGAAACCGGAAACAGATTTTTCGACCCAATATAAATTGATCGTGTTCAAAGGATTCATACCGATCAACGAGTCGGACGTTCACTAATAGAATCCTAGTTTTATCGGAAGCAAATTATTGGATGATACTTTCACACGGCTGTCGAATTAGCGCATTGAACTCGTGTCAGTCTGCGAATTACGCTGTGACAATGACGGACAGTTCCAACTTTATCTACGCCTAGCCTCAGCTTGATCCGTTGAAATATTCAAGAGATCAGCGAATTTTCCGACAGTTTATCTACCGAACGGGGATTATTTCCGTACTCGGAAGACGAAATCCTAACGAATTACTGGGCATCGGCGTAATTCTTATTACGGCTAATCGTTGTTCAACATGGTAAAAGAATATAAACTGCGGACATAGATCCTCGACAGACTGTGAATTTCTTACATTTATAAGAAAAGAGAATATGCAGAAATTATAATATATACTGCCTGTAGTATACATATAATACTATTTATTCTTAGAATATTAAAAGCTGAATGCATATTTCAGTATTTAAACGATGAATTAAATAATAAAGTACATGTTTTTAAACTGACACCCTGAATCTTTCATATTGCACATAAATCCGCAGTCCATTGATACACAGAGATTTGATGAAATATCGATATCTAATTCAACAGTGAGACTTGAATTAAAAATTGATTGATCTAACCGATTGGTACTATTTATTCGAAAGAAATTCCCGGACAACAGTTTTGCTACACACAGTCTGCTACACATACGTATAAAGTTGAACATATGCAAATGTTCGAGTTAAGGGTTATATAGAAGAATGGACAGGAGTATCCGGAATTTCGTAATTACTGATAAGAATGATAGACAGTAAGAAGTCGCTAACAGGAAACAGGCGAGTAAGAAGCTTGAGGGAATCGGGGGTGACTCGAGAAAGAGAGCCGAGGAGAGGCGGAGGACAGGGGGTGAAAATCGATAGAGCAAGATGGCGGTACGGCGTACAGTACCGCAGAGTACCGCAACCTAGCTACCACGAGATTATCCTCTGCCGCTACTCCCCTACCTACATACCTAGCTACCTACCAACCTATATACCTGCCTACCTAGTCACCAGTTATAGGCAAGTACGTGCTATCAGACGCGAACGCGATGGCAAAACTATCATCGCGGCTCAGCCTTTAGGAGCGAACAGCAAAGATTCACCCTCACCCCGTGAGTTCAACGCTCGAGCTGCCTCCGGTTTCGATTCCTCGTTTGCCAGTGAAACTGTGCCTCGCATCTACCGTTACGGCATTCATTCACATCAGAACGACATTTAGTCGTAAGAAGAAAGTATGCAGAACATAGCACTTTATTTATTTAAAAAATTTTAGATGAACAGTTTTCACGTTTTATATGTATACAAAATACTAATAAACGCTAGTTCTGACAATAAGGAAATCGGCATTCCAATAGAGGATGAGTCAAGTCGGAGTAGCCTCGCTTGAAATGTTTGGCTCGTCAGCTACTTGAAATCCTTAAAAAGGATCGATTTCTATTGTCCCGCATGCGTTCGAATTGCTGACGAACCAAACACTTGCCAAGTAGCGTAATTAGATAATCGTTTAGATAACAAGAGCCCACTAATTTTCTTGACGACTACTGTTCTTCATTCAGTGTTCAAGATCATGCCATTGAAAATACATGAAAGTATAGATAAAACATTATTTATATTTACTTTTTTTGTATAAATAATTTTTCATATCGACATAGGAGATGAACGAGAGAAATAAAAAATAGTTGTACTCGTCTACCTCGCCCGTAACAGAGCGGAGTCCTACTATTACTAAATGGCGCATCATTCATTGAATATATCACTGTCGACGGGGCAGTGATCTAGTCCCGATTGTGATCAGACCTGACTTAACGCTACTGCTACGGAAAAACGTAAATGAGATCGTTTGCTCATTCAAATTTCTACATATCATTAATACTGTGTTTAGTAAATAAATAATCCTACAACCAACATAGATTAATAAAACCAGTTCAGATTTACTGCATCTGATACGAAGCTTCTTTTTCTAACAGTTTATGTTATACGACGACTACAGTCGTACGATACGCCTAATGTGAATTACTAACTTGGACCCTTATTACTCAGATGTTTTATGACAAACGATTTAGGCGAGCTCTCGTGATTGAGATTCAGTTTGGTAGAAACAAATCGAGCAGCATATTATAATGTGAAAAGGAGGAGATCATTCTTAACGCGTGAGCTAAAGCTCGAAAGTCGGTAATTCTTTACGACGACAATAACCGTAACTTATCGGCGAACGAATGCGCTCGGTCACGCGATACGCCGCGAAGCTTAAAGCCGAGCTATCCTGGCTTACTCGCGCGATACTTAAGTAAGACGGTTCGCCGAGAAAAAAGCCTTGCCGTGCAATCTAGCCCGATACTAAACCAAATGTATGTCAGCAACCTTACTAAATACGTACGTAGTACAACTTGCAGTTGTCCAGTTTTCATTCTTAATCCTTTAACGTCCGTATTTAATCCTTTATACGCCCGGGAGCCATAAGGAAACCCAAGACAGCCTGAAGCGAATGAATGTATGGAATACTTAATTTCCTCAACAAAGAACATAGAAACCTATTTCAAAATGAGAACTACGAATGATTGCTCACAAAATATAAACAGGCGATAAAATTTTGCGCACTTTTAAAACATTGCACTCGTTCAATATTAAAATTGACAGGGTTATTCCTAATCTGTCTTAACTAATTTCTCTACGTGACTCCTTCTGCATCAAATCGAGATTTCAAAGCCTGCATATAATATGAAAATTCTTTTATCGAAAATATAAAAGCCAAACACTAATTGAAATCCAGGAAATGAAACATTGACACATTTGTACATAACAAAATGACATCCTTATTTGTATCTTCCAGTAAGTTAAAAATTCTAACGTGCCAAAACTTCTGTATCTCTCTGATACCTGAAGACTTTACTCTATGGATTCTCTAGTGGATTAAGTCGTAAGCAATCGCGAGTCCAACGATGTCGTCCGAAACGTGCGATGAATAGAAAACGGAGGACGATGTCCGAAGCGCGAAAAGCGTAGGATGTGACACGCGAAGGTCGCACGGTCCGAATATGCCCATTACGTTCACCTGACGTCGCGCTTGCGCGATTTCGCGACTATACCGAAGAAAGCGTATACGACTAAAACGATCCATATCCGTCACGATACTCTACTATCTCGCAATCAGACGATCAGCTATATCAAAGGAAACGTCTAACTTCGGGTTAGCTCGCTGATAGTAAAATCAACTTTCTACCTTCGAAGACAGTAAATGTTGCACGACACTGACTCATTGCGATTATTCATACGATACTGATTCAACAACGATATAATTAACATTGATAAGGTTAATGAACCTTTTAGTCATGCGGTAAAATTCCATGCATTTCATATACCGTACTGCATTTCCACGTTTTCCCTCAAGTTTTCATGTTTATTTTCACGTTATTTATCAAATTTACTGCAGACAGAGAATGAAATTGCAGATGAAATAAAGGTTGCGATTGAAGAATAATTAAATAGAGCTCGTTCGTCATTATTTTTGCTCCACGTATGGACTCTGGTTTGTTACAGACCGTAATCTCTGTACCGTTCGAACCTGTACGTCCCTGCCATTTGACGAACGCCGATGGACGGATCGATGAACGAGACACGGTAAAGAGAGACGAGAACGGCGATCTACGCATCGACGATTATCCAAGATGAGAACGAGGGTTAGAGGAGTACTCACCGATTCAGGAAGCCACGACGAGTTCCATGTCTCTGTCTCTGTCCCTCTCTTTCATCAGTGATCTCTGAAACGAAAGAGAAAACAAGAAAGTCAAGACGAAACAATATAATTAACGAGATACTCGAGTGGCAGAAGCGGTGAAATCATATAATTGTGGCAGGGGTAAAAGGGGGCGAAGCACCTCGAAGTAGGGAGATAAAAAAAGGGGGGCACGTGCATCGATTTTCCTCCGTAGAAACGGAAGAGTACTCTCGGAGGCTTCGTCACCCTCGCTTCGGTCGTGAGTATCGAGCGGAAACACTCTCTCTCCCTTACACGAGACTCGCTCTTCTCTCCCGTTTTGTTCCGCCGACCGGGCAGGATTTACCCGGGTTTCGCCCCCGTACCGAAAATCCCCCACGGACGAGACGCGGGGGTTGTTGTTTTCGCGAGGCGCGGTTTTCTCCGGTCGTTAGGGAGAGATTCCGACGAGGCACTCCATAGGGAAGGCCAAGTGGTTCGGGAGAGTCCTCTCACCGAGAGTCGTGTACTCTCCTCCCCGGTACCGATGCGTCCTTTCTAATTGAAACCGACGTCCCCGTTCACACCCTGAAACCTGACTCCCCCTCTTTCCGTATGATAAAAGGCGCTATCATCGATTCAATTTCTTTCGTACAAGCCTTTTTGCCCACGGTTAACGTCATCGCCGAGCACCGAGAGAAAGGATCTTTCGCACGCTGACTGTAAGTGCCATCCTAACATTGTCTCAATAAACAATTACTTTAAAAATAAAAAGGTACGAGCTTCGACCTGACGATAAAGTAGTATCAGAATATTCGAGTAATATATTCATGTACAATTTATATGTACATCACATGCTAATTTACCGTAGACAAAAGAAATTATTCAGCGTATACAGATAATTAATTACAACTTATCCTACTTTCACGATCGTGCAAAAAATATGTGAGATGCGGATCGATTACGCGGAGCAAACTTTCGCCGTGAACTGAAAAAAGATACAGATAGATATAGATAGTTCAAATTTATTGTCCTTTGGGAGATTTACGGCGCGATCTGACGTAAGACGATGACGTAAATAAATAGGTACGTCCCGCGTCTTCCCCTATTCTCGCGAGGTTCTTGCCAACCTATTGTGACCGCGAGAAGAATAGTTGGGCCGATTTAAAAACTGAGCCACTATTTGTCCTAAAATTTGATAAATTCTGTCTGTCAGTTCTCTGATACAGTTTTCGAGTACAATAAAAAGGTTCCCAATCTCTGCGATATATCACTTATAAACCTGATAAAAATTCTCAATGCACATACGTTTGATCTTCGAACTAAGTACGGGAAGAGGAGAAATTTTTGTGTTAGAAATGATTTGAACATGACGTTTTCGACACGTCTCTAAAGTGCTAATATCTCAACTTGACAAATATTGATATTACATGATGCCTGCCGCACCACGTCAGAGATACTGTATACATTATTTTTCTGGGAAAAACCACCGAGGAGAATGTTCGGACGACACAATCGACGCGGCGGCGCGCGTCGTGTCGCGTTGAAAACTTCAACGCGATACCAGTGCGCGGCAAGAATTTCCAATGGGGAGGACGGGATTTCGTATTAGCAATTCCGATCACAGGCTCCACGCGGCAAGCAACGCGAACTCGCCTTGTAAACTGGCAAATTTCGTTGAACGGGTTTGTCGAATGAATAATAACCGAACCACGAATGAAAAATGCGGCCCTCGGCTCTCGGGCTAACGCGCAGGTGTCTGGTTAGCCTGCATTATGTAAAACCTTTCACGTTGTCGGAAAATGAATAAGAATTAGTTTACCGATAGCTCCCTTTGGCGCGGGGACAACGTAAAATGGATAATCGGGTTCGAAAATCAATGAAACCTCGATTCCCGATCGTTCAACCGAGATTAAAGATAGACGTTAGACTAGAATAGTATCAAGAATAAGGATAAGAATATCAGGAAGAAAAAGAAGCGCGCTCGGTTGGAAGTATTTAATTTCCGGCGGAAAACGAGGATCGGTTAAAGAGGCGAAGGGTAAACACAAGAGTTTCGACTCGAGCACGAAAGAGTTTTCGGTTAATTGAATTCAAACGTCTAGAGGAAAGCTCGTTACCGAGTCTAATGAATGACAAACGAGATGAAAAAATTCCGGAACGCAAGAACTCCGTCCTTGGAACCTGGCTTCCTTCAATGAATCCAAACCAATCCAATCTATGCAATACAAGATACGAGAATATTAAAACAATTAATCATTTTCTTAAATCCTTCCTGAAAATGTTATGATTATAGAAACGCGTAAAAGTAACGCGAAAGAGTGAAGGCAATTGCGAAACAGGCTGTAAAGAGAGCGAACGTGCAACTGATCATTTGTAATCGATTACGTTCAATGATAAAATCTCTTCAACACCTAACTGAGTAGGACAATTTAGAAGTGGATAATAGAACAGAAAATAAAAATGTGTTCATTTTTATAATGAAAAGTGAGCCGGGAGAAGAGTTTCAAAGCCATTCTTCGAGTATCCAGAGGTGGAAGCGATACGGCGTAAACAGAGTTAACTCGCTACTTTTCCGTAATTTCGTGATGCAATCGAATTACTACGGGCTAAAGGAATTAGCGAGATTGGCGAGTTCCTCGAAACCCGGGGATAAATGAGCCACCCCTTCGCAGGTACGCCCAGCCCGACGATAACTTTCATCGTTCCCTCGACACATGGCAACGGTAAAGGTGTCCCGGTCGCGTTGAATGGAGAGCGCATCAAGCGATTTTCGCAATGATGTTGCGCTCTGGCAACCGGCATCGGCCGAAAGCCAAACAATTTTCTGGAATGAAATTGCTGGCAAATTCTACGATGCCCCCGACGATTTGTGTAAGTGATACGCAAAAACGCATGAAACTAGCATTTTACAGAAACGAGTCGTTGGCTGAATCAATCATTTTTTCTTAAACAAAAGCTTTGCTAGCACCGAAGCATCATATTTAAACTGTAAAGCTTATGTGAGATCGCAAACGCTGCACAGGAGATATTTAAATCTTACATTATAAATGAATGAAATACACATGCAGAATCCAATTTTCATAATGATATTAATGAGTCGTCAGAGGACCAGGTTCCACGTATGCTTCGTATTTTTGGATTAAGCAAACCATAAAGCTGAAACAACTCTGGCAATGTAAACTTTTTTCAGAGCAATACGTGTATTAGGCGAGTTTTTCTTGTTCTCCCCTACGCTTCGAAAGAAAGTAAAAGTACATACGCGAGTAAAGGAAGCGAAGCCAAAGGACCATGAGATACGACAAGAAAAGATAAAAGAGCGGAACGGAAGAGCAGAGGAGGGAAGTAACGGAAGAGAGAGGAGATGCGAACGCGTGCAGATTCGTTGGCCGGACTATAGGGTGAATGCCGGTGGCAATAGCGAAGCGAAGGTGGGCGCGGAGGTGAAAGTAGCAGAGCGAAAGACAGAGAGGGAAGAGAGGGTGAACGACGCAGGGAGGGTGAAGGAGAAAGCGAGAGGGCTCGCAACGTTGGATGACGTTGGTCGGTCGGGGGTGAAGAAGGAAGGGAAATCGCAACGACGATCAATACTTCGCCACGCCTCGCGCCACCACCTATCTGCCGATCCTCGCTCCGAGCCGAAGCTTCACTTTTACGAACCTTTCGTCTCTCGGTCAAGAATGGATCTCTCTCCCTATCGCGTCGCGTCGTCGTCACCGATATCTCCCAAGCCTTCGTTGCTTTATTTCGCCAATCCGATTCGAACGAGACCCATCGATCGCGCCCCGTACTTACAAAACGGTGAAGACCGTCGCGTGTTTCGCGATACTCGACACCGGCCTCGGTTGACCTTTGACACAAGTCGAACTCTATCCCTGACGAATTTCTAAGGCGATCGGTCGTTTCAATCAGGCGACAACATCTATTTAGATATTAATAAAAATAGACGTTTGAAATCTAATTACATAGGCGCGCATCTAATGCACCAGCTACCTATTGATGCAATACAAAATTTTTCTTTGCCAAATCTTGGGACCAACTTGCTTAACGATTAAGTTTCTCGCAAGATGAGGTTTATATAAATACACCAAGTTTTTACTATATTTCAGTTTGCCCTCACTATGCATATGCAAAGTTACCCTCAAATTATTCGTACGAAGAACGTGAAATTAAAATTTAATTCGATAACTAATTTAATTGGGGGGTTAAGGAAATGGGCATCTGATGTTTTTATGCGATTTGTTTATACCAATAATTTGTACATGGTTCGTGTTGGCGAAAACCGGAGCGAGACGTAAGGAAGCGACTAGGTACATACACGTGACCCCGTTCCACGGGGTCACGATACACGAAAACACGAAAACACGAGATGGCAGCACGCTACGGTCAAACAAACAAGCCTCATCCCATCCCTTGTGCCTTTTATCTCGCGTGTAAATAACTTTTACACCTCCAGCTACACCTATACGTGCGATCCATCAAGAATCAAGACTGTACAACAATTTTACCCTCTCTCGTACCATGTTTCATGTTAACTGATTCAATTGTATGAGCTACTTTAAGAAACTCCTTTATTACATTTTACAGTTATCCACGTTGGCGCAATTGCATTAAATTAAATTTCATTTCGAAATTACACGCTCTACGTTAAGAATAGACCGATTAAGACGAAGGATAAGACGGAGTGGTGAGAAAGGGTTAATCGGTGCAGCGAACGTTAACGGTGGCTCGTAAACGAAGCGCAACTAAATATTACACGCGATTTGGCTGCGACGAAAGTCGAGCGTAATTTGCCCTCTTCAAACGACCGAGAAACGGTGTACGAGCACTGACCCCGTTTTACGATCGAGCGTGCCTCTTCCTATCCGACAAATACGCGCGTCGATAGTTCACCTACATACTGTGCTCCGTGCCCGCTTAATGTTCGGGACCTTATCGTGTACACTATCGGGGTGGTTACCTTCCAGGAATTGTTCACTACTTTCTTTCACTGGATCGGTAGCCACTATATGGGTTGAAGAATAAAACGAGACGTGCTGTGCACGAGCAAAAGCTCTTTCACTATACCAATCGATTATGACAATGACGAGTTTCGAGAAGAAGCGTGCACACATAAGGGATTTCGAAGGTCTATTGAAAACATTGTTCTCTAATTGCACCTGCTAATTTCTAACAGAACAGTTCTGTGATAAATATCGAGATTAATGAATTCTAGAAATAAGAAAATGCACGTTTGTATCGACACATTATTTAGTCACGTGGATTAAGAGAACCACTAAAAATTAATAAGGATGAATTATTTTAATCCACCATACAAAACATCAGAAGACGAAATCTAAGCCAGTAGAGAAGGGCCACATTCATGTTTCGTATGTGAACTAACAACATGAGAAGGTGCTTCATGTAAAGCCGTGTGGCGAGCTGGGAAAAGCCAACGCGTGAGGCAGAGGACAAGTTGGTCGATTTACCCGAAGAGAGGACGCGTGAACACGTTCGCGGAAAAAGTAAACAAAGAAGTTCGGGTCGGGGTCGTACCGCATCATCTATTCCTGCAGATTTTCCTTAGATGAATATCCCTCCTAATGAACAACCCACGCACTTTTTTCAACCGATCGGTGCGAGAAAAGGTCCGACCACGAGCTACGAAATTTTTGCACGCCACGCCCACCTTCCATCGGAACCGCTCACGCGGTGCCATGCACATTACATATTTAGAGATCGATTCTGTTCTCGGTTATAGAAGGACGTTATCGTTCAAAGACGAATTAGGAATGAATCGAGGCGAGTTCGTTTCGTGGAAAAGAAGACTCGGGCATTCGATGATTCGCAAACGCATGTCGCGTGTAAACAATATACATGTCCCGCATGTTTTGTCGCACGATAACACGCGTCGGTAGCGTCGGGACGCGTGATAAGCTGAAAGGAAAATAATAAAAACCGCATGGCCGGAATTGGAGAGCTCGTCGTACTATGGACGTGTTCGTCGATGAAAACGTGGAATTCGAATTAAAAAAGACAGAGAACAGGACGAGGCAGGATAGGACGCGGTTGGGTATAGACGATATGGGCACACAGGAAAGAAAAATAGCTGTAACGCCTTCGATATCGATCGCGTGCCGTGACAATCGAGGAAGCACGGAGGAAAATGAACCGGCGCGGCGCGCGGTGGTCGCGAACAAGTGGCCGACACAAAAATAAACGCATGCTAACGCGCTTTAAGGCAATGCGCTCAGCACCTCGAGGTTATCTGCCATAAGAGGTTAGAGCTTGATGAATTGATCGGTTTTCTTCGAAATAACGAGCGAACGGAGCGAGAGCTAATTCGAGGTGCACACCGCATAGGTACGCGTGCAAAAAGGAACACGAACGGAGGACAGAAACTGAGGGATAAGAGCGAGAGAGTGAGATAGATATAGAGGGAGAAAGAGACAGAGATCGGAGGATAACCTGTCAGTTGACGGATCGATGCGGTTGGAGCGAGCACGATGAATTCCCGTGAAAGCGAATAAAGCGGACGAACATTATATAATAATTTCGGAGCATAGTAGGCGAGAGGAATGGGTACTCACCGAGCTCGGGTAGTGGAGGATGCGTGGCAGCCTCGCGAGCACGGTTGCACTGATCGGGGGTGACCGGCCGTCGAAGTCGCCTGCGAGTTCACCGTTTGCCGCACCAAAACGAACCGTGGAATTTATCACGAAAACATGATCGGGTAATTTTGATGGAACGGGTGAGGAACGAGCCCACTATCGAAGCACCAACACTCGATGACGTCATACCACCAGCGGCAACATGGAGCCCGAAACGCGATAGGACGCGGGCGCTCGGTCCTCGCAGCAGTCTCTCGAGTTAACCTCAACGACACCGTGCGTCCGCTGTTACGTTGCCAGAGGACCTTCCTGGATCACTGCGACCGAACATCCGACGGAGTCCTCCTCGCGCGACTCGTCCCGGCGGGGCCCTACTATCGAGACCGAGACAACACCGTGCACGACTAGAATCAGAATCCACTCTCCTTTTTCCACGTGATTTCCGAGAGACCGCTAACAGAGGGCAGTGACGCGCGCGCGCGCCCCGCGACTGCGATTCCTTCACTGCGGGAAACCGGAGGGATTCGAAATCGAACCCGTCTTCGTCCGTCCCGTTTCTCGCTCCCTTCGTCCCGACGCCCGGTCTCGACCGCTTCTCCTACAGAGGACGTCACCGACCGACCCGATGCGGCGACTCGTGTCCCCTCGACTCTGATCGCCTCTCCTCGACTCCGATCGTGCCGCCTCGGCGACGTTCTACTTCTTTTAACCTCGCTTTCTGTCCGTTCGAACACTGAAAGTTGCTTCTGCCGTACACCGACGCCGGTTACCGGGTTCGGGAAATCGCGACTAGCACAGGATCGTCCGTTACGCGTTCGCGTCACGCGAGATACACCTTTACTTAGAAACTTTCGCGTCTCCAACCACTGTCCGAACGAAACGCTCGACGCGACTGGATCAGCTTCTCGGCCCTCGATTACTTTGCCCTCCCGACGCGCGCACGATCGCGCCGCAACCAAAATAATCGCTTCCTCGACCGATCGCCGGCCGCGACCTTGTGCCTTGTGCCATTCCGTCGCGCGACGCGTCGCGTTACGTTTCGTGGCCAACCACGACAACGACCGTCTACCGTCATGTCGTACGTATCACGGGTGAATCAGATCGACGCGGTGCAGCTGGACGAGGAGATCTACAAGGTGCTCAGAAATCAGGCGAGACAGGTTGGCAAGCATCTACCGATAGACCAAATCGATCGATGGCAGCCCGAAGTCGACGCGATTCTCAAGTATTTCATGTGGACGTTCTCGCTGCGCGACGGGAAGTCGACCTTTGGCCAACAGCTCCTCAACTTGCACTATGAGAACGTCACTCGTGCGAAGTCACTTCTCTACCTGATGTTGACGATCGTCCCGGAGTACGCGCGAGATAAGCTCGCGGGTAACGGCGGCAATCGCAATCTCGGCATGCTCCTCGATTACGTCGGAGACGTCATGAAACTGCTAGAGTTCGTGAACTTGTTGGTATTCCTGCACCGCGGCACGCAGCCCCAAGTGATCGAGTATCTGCTCGGTATCGCGAGCCGATCCACGACCACTCACAAACCCAGAAATATCGGTTACTCCTACATGACCCGGGAACTACTCTGGCACAGTTTAATGGAACTGTTCACCACCGGCCTGCCAATGATCAATTTCCATTACTTGAAATGCGGGCTGAAAAAGTTGTTCACGCGGACGAGACGCGACGACCTCGTTCGCCGCTTTTATCCGACCATGGACGCGTTCACCAATTGCGCCTACTGTGATGACACTCCGATTTTACCCGTACACGCCGGTTGCCAGCATGTATTCTGTTATTACTGTATGAAGGCTCACTTTACAGCAACAAACGAATTTCAATGTTCCGAATGTGGCACGCGACTTCACGTTCGAAACATGAGAACATACGAAACAAGCTCTTCAGTTTCGTACACCCGAGACGATAATAGCGATCGAGTGGATGCTGATTCGAAACGTTCGATACCTGTCAGCGAATCGTAATACCGTATCGCATAAATATCCATCAAGCGTCCTATTTGATGCTTAAACAGCTACCTGAAAATTCTACCAAATCACTGATACTAGTTTAACACCAGTGGAGGATATCACCGTTTGGAATTTTCCTTGTTACTACTGTTACCTCGTTTCATTGTTATATCATAAATCTTTGTATATTTTATATTGTCTAGAATAAAAAATAATGCGGAACAGAATTATTTCTTTTATTACGAATGTTTGTATCATTTTTTTTTTATTAAAAATAGCAATACAAAATTTTCTGATATAACTTTTACCATTTACTCGGCGTTTCCTTCGAAACGAAACGATAGTCAGACGTGTTCATGTTCGCGGAATTATATTCACAAGTGTGTGTTCAAAATAATTAAATGTATCGTATAAAAAGACATGCCGGCTTATTGTACAAACGCTTTTTCCTTTTACACACCCGAGGCGACATACTATGTACACATCTCTGCCGTTAATTCCTTATTCATTTCCTCTTTCCTTTCATTTCTCTCTCTAAAATCGCGATACGTTTGCCTCGGCTGGAATGTTTCCGTTTCGTTTTACGATAAACGTTCGCTGAGGTATCTACATAGAATAATAATTGACGCTTATACCGTTCGTTAAATCGTATCAAGAATTCTCTTCTTAATCTTATTAAACGTTAATTGAAAGCTATCGTCGAAACAGATTTGTTAGTTAGCCCTTTGCGAGTGTACACAGCTTCTGAATTTAAAGTCCCCAGTAAATTAGAGACAGTCGCAGTAACTCTGGAGATGATTCTCCGATTACAGAATTTAATAATTAAATAAACAATTAAATTGAGAATTAATTGACGCCGCGTGGAAAAGCGATAGAATCAAGTTGGCGCAAATCGAATGTTAGGTAAGGAAGAGGCTTTTGGAGATTGGGGTGCTAGGCGAAGAGAGAGGAAAATAGCTGTTAATTATTCGTCGTATCACGTCGGAAATGAGACAAGGGACGAGGATTAACGACCCAATATTAAATATGTGATATTCGAACGCTGGGTATAGTGAATATTTCGTTGTCTCGTGTGTCTACTTATCATCGTTTCCTTTCTTTCTTAGCATTTTATAACAATTGGTTGTTACGCAAATATCGCGAAATTATTATATACACGCATACATACAACATACATACTTACATACATACATACATATTTATATATATTTATATAGGAACATCGAAGAACAGTGCGACGTGTTTGTCTAAAAATTTGTTTTGTCGAGCAATCCGACCGATGACGCGGCGCGGGAGAAATTCGATTTTAACGCGAGCAAACGAGATGGGTTTGCGTCGATCCCGTTCGGTCATCGATCGACCGCTTTTATTTTCGAAAACAACGATCGACATCGCGATCGAACGCTCTGCGACGTCCCACCGCCTTAACGCGGAAACGCAAAAAAAAAAAGAAAAAAATTAGAACGCTTAATCAAATAATTATTCTTCGTTACGAAGGCACAGCAAAATTACGACTTCCAGTTGCCTCGACCGGGCAAAGAAAATCAAACTCCGAACCAATAGTTTTCCCGTTCATCGAAGAAACGGTCACCGTTCGAACAGGAACACGAAAGACGATTGGACCACAGTCTTTGTTCTACATATCGTATCCACGCACACACATCCATACACGTACAAAACACATAGCATGTATTCTGTTCCTTTTTTTTTTTCTCCGTACGTAATAACATTTTCGATAGATCACGCCAAGAATAATTTATGCTTAAAAGGACATCACAAGAGACTTAGTCAACAGCTTCTAACGGTAAAAATCGTTCGACTCGCTAGACATTCTGCGATTATATTCTTCCCCTTGATAAGCGACGGGAGCAATCATTGTGTATCGCTGACCGCATCAACAAATCGATCGCCTGAACTCGTGGTTTAACGAGCCTGCCGTGACACCATTGCCTAACGCATCCGTTTCATTCGTTTATTTACAAAGAGAATTGAAAAATTTGTTTAAAATATTAATAATTTATGTAGATCGAGGATCGTTTGTAAAATAATATAGATCGTAAACTAGGCGTACATGCAAATTATTGAAACATAAATAATGTTCCTTTTGTTATAGATTCAACTAGTGCATAGATATAAAAACTAAAAATGTAAATTAACCATTTTTATGTCTATCGATTGCTCTAATACATATACATATATACTTGACTGCAGGACCGGCAATTATGCGGCTGAATTCGAATCAGGCTATCCGTTTTGGAGCACTTCGCAAAATGTTCACCGCGATCGATCGATCGTTAAATGCCGAAAGCGATCCTTGAGGACGTGCGAGGTTGACCGAGTGATCAGCCCCGACACGTTTCTAGGAATAAAATTAGTGAAGAACAAAATTGTTTGCTCTACGCGTGTTCGACGCCTTTCGCGAGCGAATAATAAATACCTGAATTAAGTTTGTAAAAGTCGAAAACGCGCGAGCACTCGTTTTGCGTCTCGCATCGAATTTCGAGCTTAGTCGAGATTAAATATTTGTACTTCGCCGGGACGAAAGGCGGTCCGAATACGCGGAACTTTGCTCTTGCCCGTTTTCATCGAAGCTCCGATTCGTTGTATGCTCGATGGAATCGCTGCAGCGTGCGAATGATCCCAGTAACCGGTATTGATTAATATCGAATTTAAGTTGACCTCGCGTTCATTAAACATTCTATATACACCTGAGAAATCTTTCTCAATCACACTTCTGTTCTTTGCAAGCTTCACCGAATAGTACGGCTACGATGCTACAACGGTTCCACGTATGCCAACCGAACTGTTATCGCTAATTTCTACGTACTGTACAAACCTATCGTTCAACCATATATACGAACTCTCCACCGTTACGAAAAAGAAAAGCACATACAATAATTACAAGAAAGAGTGTCGAACGCGATACCGCGACGTGAACGGAGTCGTTCACGCCGCCGAGCATCGCTGGACACCATATAGAAATTAGAGACACATATGTATATGTATATATATATATATAAAAAAAATGTTAACGAAACGAAAGTGGTAACGAGAGCTACTCTTAATCTAAGGCACCTTCACGCCGGGTGAATCGAGAACTGTGGGGTATAAAAAAAGAAAAAAAAAAAAAAAAAGAGGAGAATGCAAACAGTCCCCGACCACAAAATGAATCATTCCCCCTGTTCATCCGGTGCCTGAAATCGTAACACATAACACCCTAAATTTCTACCTTGATTCTACCGTCTAGTCGGCGAAGGGGCCCGCGTGATTTTATTCATTCCGTATTTAAAGCAGTTTCTTGTTCCGTGGATCCTGGAACGCAACGTTTAAGTACGACGCGGCTTCGTCTGTGAACTTGGTATTTCTTCTCCAAAAATGTTTGCGAGACTCGTTAGTCGTTTTCCCCTCCTCTACCATTTCGTGTCTAGATTGCACTTCTCCATCGACGACGAGGTCGTCGACGTGATCGTTTTCCGTTCGGCGCCGGGTGCTGCGCTTCCACAGAACGGACTCGTACGTTTGTTCATCTCTGAAACGACAACCGGGAGTAAAAATCGAGAACGACGGGACGCGCGTAGCGATTTACATACCAGCGATTAGTAGCATTATTTTGCGTCTAGCACCCCAAGCGCTTATACCGATCTCTAACAAATCTTTTTCCGTCAGCGAAGGAAACGTGGCCATGTCCACTTCGTGAGTTGTGAACAGGCCTGATAAATAGAGAAGCGAGCAACGAGTTAGAACTGAACGCGAAGCAACATGCGAGCAAGCAAGCAAGCGAGAAAAGATTCTTATATCGACTTCACTTACGAATATATTTTTCCAATCCTACGCTGGACAAGGCACTGGTTAAATCGTCGTATCGTTGAGACGTGATCTTCTTCAGATGCGAAGTGGGCGTGTGATCCATGTAATTCGATCTGATGCCGATTGACCCGGCACGGTCTTGTCTGGCGCCGATGCCGAAATCCATGTCTCTGGTGAACACCGGCGTCGTTGGCTCCTTCCACAGATCGGATGCGTGGGAGGAAGTGGTCAACTCCTACGATTCAAAATAAGAACATTCCTCGTTAAACATAAAACGAATTTCCAAATGTCACCGCAAAAAATTATATGCGCTTATACTGCGTAATGGAAATTTAATTTTCGCATGTGTGTGTGTGTGTGTGTGTGTGCTAAGTGAATCGGAAATCGTTTTGAGTTGTACTTGCAAATGAATAATTTCAAATTATACTTTATCTAAAGGCTACACTTGCCTTGGTCAAATCGGAGGTGCTCATAGGAGGAATGGTCTGGCTGAGTCCGTAACCGGACCAGGCAGAAGTAGGCACGCGGAAATCGTCGGAGGCCGGTTTCGACTGAACAACCTTCGCCGCGAGAATCTTCTTCTGTTCGTAGTCGAATGGACCGAGATTTTGTTGCACAGCCATTTCGAGCGACTTCTTCTCGCAACCCGGCGCCCTGCGATCGGACACCGCGAGATCGGACAGCATGTTGCATATATCTGCGAACGAGAATAAATCAATATATTCGTCGACTCTCGCGGCTTCTAAACCAGAAGCATCGTGTATTCACCTAAATTTTGGCTGGTTTCGGTTGGATTCACTGGAGAGATATTCCGTGGACTGATTGCCGGACTAGATAAAGAACTCGAAACGCTACTCAGCGACGAATAAGCTGGAATTAAATAAAAATCGAATAAGTGTTCCATTGCGTAATACATATAAGTAAAAGTGGACCGTAGAACACTTACCGCTGCTTTCTTTGCTGTCCGGCAACGAATTACCGTTCAATCCGTGAGTATTGTGACCGCCGGTTGTTAGGTTCGGATGAAGTTGACTGATACCGGTGAATCCGTGATTCTGCAACCCGTGGGAGTGGGGGGGCATCGGGGTGTTGTGCATCATGTGCTGCGTGGTCAGTAGGTGATTAAGATGCGGATACGGGAAGGAATGATGAAGCGGCAGTGGTGAAAACATGGACGGCATCGGCGGTAAAGCCCAGTGGGGCGAAAGTCCCATAGGATTTGGCGAATGAGACAATGGCGAGGCGCAATACGGTGAATTCTGCGTGTTCACCGACAACATGTTCGACAAGTTTTCCGATATACTGTTCACCAAATTGTTGGAATCTGCAAATCACACGATTAAACGATCAAGTAGCTGCGAAACTGAGGAACCAAAACGACAGTGAATAATACGAATATTTGTACGATGAGTTAGACGCTTACTACAATTGTTGTTAGTGTTTCCTTGAAATACATTGCCAGTGTTCGGTATGTGATAAGTGACTGGAATCTCGGCGTAGATCCTGGGCTCTTCCAAGCCCAAAAGCTGTTTTCTCGCCTCGTAAATGTTACTGGCGTTCCGCTCGATTCCCTTGATGATCACGGACAGCGTGGTCTGTTTCGGTTTGTGTCGCACAGTTATGAACACGTCCAACGATTGCATCAACTGCGAGATGTTCTCGGTGTCGACGGAGGACATCGAGTCCTCGGGGAGGTCGAACATCAATACAAGAGGCAGGGAACCCTGAACGAAAATTTCCTTCAAGTTTTTCCACTTGGTGCGAATAAACAGTGAACGGCGTTATCGCGCCGTTAATTGAAAGAAACAGGTTGCGAAGCAGACACGGATCGAGGAGAGGGGAAACGAATCAGTAAACGGCAACAACAAAAATGGAGACGATAAGCGTTAACTGATAAGGAAAGTAGAATCACGGGAACAACATGACCTACCACTAACTGTTGCCGGGCCAAATACACGCTGTGTATGCTACCGATGATCGTAACGTTGCTCTTCTTCAAGCTGGGAATGTTCGGATCGCCGGCGTCGGGGAACATTATTTGAGTTCCAGTACGCTGCATGATCATCTTCAGATTGCTGCTCTGCTTACCCAACACGATGCTGTGGTGTTGCGGCGAGATCTCCATCGACATTTGTACTTGTATTTGACTCTGTACAGAGACGAGAACACCGAGATCGAGTCGATCGATTTTTCCAAGTTGCAAGGGAGATGCACGCAGCATCTCGAGTCACCGACTCGATTAATCGTAAACAACGGTTCCTACTTACAGCTAAGTTTTGGCACATGTAATGAATCAATAAGACGGTCGCCTCCTTCACTTGGATCACCTCCCATTCGCAGCCTTTCACCACGACCAGGGTGGCGTGAAGTTTCGGTCTCGTACGGAACATCACCTGAACGTTGTACTTCTCCTGAATTTTCACCACGTACGGAGACGTGGAATCAGGCACGGTCTGGGACGTACTCATAATCGGTAGTTCAAACGAGAAGATCAGGGGGGTAAGATTCTGCAAACGCAAATCTTCATTCTTTCACTCTGTATTTATGTTATATCGTGATAGAGATTTAATTCGAGTAATAGTCATCGATAATTATACGAAACGATCGATCTCTTAACTGAACAATAAAATATACAAAAGACGACTGGCTTTCGATTTTCTAAGGAATTTAATACCTGTGGATTTTTTAAAAACTGGCGAACCTACCCTGACGCGTGCGCGAGCTCGTTCGACGCCCTCCATCTCTCCCGCGATCGACACCTGATTACTCTTCTCCTGATGGTTGCTTCGATTGCTGTCAGGGAAATGTATATGACATCCGGTATCCTCCATCACTCGTTTGATCGTCAATCCACCCTTACCAATAATATGCGAATGGTCGGTGTAACTAACGTCCAGTTTCATCGTTACTCTGTTGTTTTGCTGAAATCGAAGCGAGGGAACGTTTCATAGCGAGGGACTAGGTGGAACGAGGCGAAGTCGACCGAAATCGCGATAAAGAATCATCGACGGAGAACGCCGACGTGACCGAGCGTTGGAAAAATACGCGTCGCAACGTCCTCCAATGACACGTTAGGCTTTCCTCGACTGTCAAGACTTTCCGCGCGGCATATTGACATTTGCACTCGAACTTTATACGCATCGTTTGCTTTCGATGTGTACTAGATCCCGTCCAGTTATGTAAAATCCGTTCCCCGTTCGGTGACGTCGCATCTCGGATCTGTAGAACGTTCTCAACAAGTCCCCAAGTATTCGCGTTTCGTACATCCGAGTAGCTAATGTTATCGAAAATATTGTATGTAATTTGCTATGAATTTACAACGAACAAGTCCATGTATTCGGTGAATTTTCATAACTCGTCCTGCTTTAACGACCACGCACGATTTCTAGTTGAGTAATGTTCCATTTTCATTAGAAGCAAAACATTTGTGATTTTATAAAACCGTCGGCATTTCTTATTTCTCATATAATACGTTCCATAAAAAAATTTGATAGAAACACGAAATATGTTGTATTGATCCGATAAAAAAAGGAGATACCCGGTGGGACGAGAGGTGGGTGGTAGCGAGCGATCGGCAAAGAGGAAGGAGGTGAAGTTTCGTGGATAGGGACTGCGCGTCGCGTTCGAGATAACGGTACGCGGGTAAAACCGGCGTCTCGCTTTCTCGCCGGGGAATTCGCATATAAATAGAATATACCTTCTTCCTATGTGTCGTTTTTACATGCATAGATACTTTTCCCTGTCTGAGTCGAAGCGCTGCTCACGTTACCGTCCATCTATCCACTAATTGCCTAATAATCTCTCTTGGAAATTTTTATATAATTCCACGTAAAAAGTGAAATCACACTTTGCGTCATATGTTACGTACGTACTTTTTTAAATACAATAATAAGAATCTTAAAAAATGTCGACCTTGTCGAAGATATCGAATCAGTGTGTTAGCCAACGAAAGAATGAAATCCGCCGACTGTATAATTCGTGGCCGTTTCTAAACTTTCCAGTGTGAAAGATAAAAAGACGGACACCCATTTTTATCAGATTCGAACGGGTTCGCGAATATTCGCTCGATTTGTGATACGTAAATAGCTTGGTAATGTTATACATATGTACATATGTATCTATGTACCATGTACGTACTTTATTTAGAGACGAGCAAGCGAAAAAATCAATATCGCGATACAGGTATCGATTACCGGTGCGACGGTACATGGCTCGTTACAAAGGTCTCGTAACTCGCAAGTTTTTTATCTATCGGCGCCGATTATCTCCGTGATAACGAGCGCGACCGAGGGGGCGGGGAATATGTTTGTACGGATCTGCTCGATGCGGCGCTAAAAGTCGAAAGCCGATCAACCGAGGTCACACACTATGCATACACATGTGTGTGCGCGCGCGCGTAATCTGGTCGTATGACGTAACGTTTCGGTAAAAAACGAGCGGATCATCCACCCGTGCCCGGGACGGGTCCCATCATCATCGCCTGACGACGGCGATTGCCGCGGTCCTCTTATCACTCGAGGCTCCGTCGTCGCCGGCTCCGAATGACTCGCGAAAAACGAACGGAACGTATCTCGCGTAAGTGAAACAGCCGCGCTGTGTTCTGCTTACCCTTGTGTCCAAAATTTCCATTATCTTCTCTTTCGCAGCTCGCACGTCATCGGGTCGACCCGCGACCTTTATATGCGGATCTGTAAGAAAGAAAGAACCGTCGAAACAAATTATGCAACAACGTGCGACAATAACTCGAGCCGAGTGGCCATCGCTCAGCAACTTTTATAGCGGCTGCAAATAATATTTGCATGCACGTTAGTACACGTATGCACTTGTGCGAATGTATGCACGTCTGCGTGTATTGATGAATCGCTTTTTTATCAGGTACCATATTTCATTGTCACAGCACGCGCTCGCGGCCGTGCAAACATATTTCTTTTTTATTTAACCCAATTTTCATAAAAAGATCGTTCGATACCGTCGCGATTTACATTCCGAAATAAGTCACTAATGAGATGTGCGTGGCTGTACATTATACTTTGAAACGGTAGTAAATAATAGGATGTCTATATTTGGAACTGACCGATCAATATGCAAATCCTAAAATAAATTCAGCCACGTGCAAATACTTTCTGCGACCGGCGTATGTACGTACAACGTTTTTAATATTCTCCGAGCGCGATTGTTTCGTTGAACGTATGCTCTTCCTGGTCATCGAACGCGCCAAAACCGACGAGGACGATAACCGAGGACGTGGATTATCGTTTTAGCGATGATCGAATCGATCCGCACAGTCGAACGCCGTTCTAGAGAAAGGAGGAAAGGAACGAACCGCAAAAAACAGAACAGGATTGGAAACTTTATCGACCGGTTACGTATCGACACCGAGCTGTAACATTTCGATCGAAAGATCAGCGGCTACAGGGAAACGAGTAAAGTCTTCCTCGATCTCTTTTCATCACAAAAATCTTTGTCATTGATACTCGTCATCTGTCTTTCATCGGAGACTGCGGAACTTAAGGTCTGCAACGGTTATTATTACATTAACACGCAAAATTTTGCTATTACAAAAATTATTAACATCTTGAATTATTCGTATGTTGAATATAAAAATTTTTATTCAATTTATGAAATAGATGCAATAACGACAAACTATTGTGAATTTGTATAATTGTTAATACACGTTTTAAGATTATTTTAAAGTTGAAACAATGTCAACTTCGAAGATATTGTTTAAGATATAGAATAAAAATAAGAATAGGACTTGTAAATAGTTGCAAATAAGATGGAATATTATCAAGAAACCATACATTGAAAATTATTCGTCAAAAGTTGATTGTGACGTCAACAAAGATACGTCGAGTAATTTGATAAAGCTTACTTCTTTGTAAAAACCATTCTTTTTAACAATCCACCGCTTCAAATATTGGACCTAGCTTTTATCACATCTCTCAAACCTTTGGTAGAGATCTTACTCCTCGTACAAGGTCTGACCATTCATCATTTTTCGCTTACTATTCCGAATTGATATCGTCACACGTTCTCATGTGTCAAAGTGACGACGCTAACCAATACGATTTGCGAGTTTTATTGACAATTATCACTGATGGACGTTTAATTAAAGTAACTACGTCGAATCTTTCCGTCTGGTTTATTTCACTTTTCACCAACAAATCTTCTCGACGGCGAGCTTTCCGAAAAGTTCGATACGGCATAATGGATCCTGCATAAAAATAGCGAGGAACGTGAGGAAGCGACGGAAACAGACGAACCAGAGAGAGGAAAACGTTCGCCGCCGGTTGCTAAGAGGAGAAAATTCTGTCCGAATCGAAAACGGTGACCCAGAAATAGATCGCGAAACAGCCTTCGCGAGCCATCGCGTATAAACCGTTCCCCTACCTGGTGCGTACGACGATCACGTACGATGTAACGCGACGGACGGACAGTTCGCGAATTTCCAGAAAAACAACGAAACGAGTGGGAAAAAAAAAAAAATGCGAGATATAAGCAGCGCGCGGTATAAAGGCTCTTTCGATTCGCGTTATTTTCTGAACGTTCATCGTTACGCAACGAAGCAACACTGCGATAACTTTGGCGCATTCCACGCGATTTCCTTTCCAACGAAAGTTGCGCACCGGCATTTTCCTCTACTTCGCTTACCCGGCTGGGAAAACAATCATAAAACTGCGATCGAGACAATACTGCGATAATCATTTATATGCGTTGCATTCAATGCTCATGAAAGTCATGAGCCAATTTAAATAGTACATTATTCTTATTAGCCGACGATAGTGAATAGCTCGTATGTATAAAGAAACCGTGACCGATAGAACAGTTTTTTAACCGACTTTCCCTAATTGCGTTTGCCGTTATACGCGGCTCGTTATGAATTTCATGGATCATTCAACGATCGGAAATTTTCGATCGACTTTACGGCTGCGAGGTCGAAGTAAATGGACGGCACGAAGTAAACGGAATTATCTGGGCGATGAATGCAAGCGAAGATAAAGCCTGTCACGCGTAACGCGGACGGGCTTTCGTAACACGTTTTCGAATTTCGCCTAATCTTCCTCGATGAAATTTTTCAAACGTTTCCTGGCCGAAATCCAGAATTCTGACGGGGGGGTCGACCGTCCGACGTCGTGACCAGCGAGCAAGCGCGTATGTACAAGGGACAGAGACGAAAAAGCTGATGGCGAGTTGATCGAAAATGCGTTGCATAATTCCACGTTCGTCGAGAGAATATACAGTCACGGATACGATCGACCTCGCGCGCGACGTTTTCAAAGCTCGAAATCGGAGTAACGCCGCGCATGCTTCGCGGCTGAACTCGAACGAATCCAATTGTAAAACGGATCGTTTTACATAAAATTAAGCGTGTTTTCTTAAAATCATAGCTTGATTAGGTTTAAGAGATCACGTAAAGGTTAACAATGCTCAAACATGAGAAGACTGATTATTACCAACGCGTACTTAAAAGCTCGTTAAAACGAACGTGCATTTTCTCTGAATTAAATATGTACATACATATCTTTATGTTCGGTGATCGTATAAAGTTTAATGATGCTCAGGTATGAAAAGATTTAATTATTTGCAATATGTATTTAGAAGCTCGGCCTGGATGGAATTGTTTCCTGTAATTTCGAAGGGGAACCAAAGTTGGGGCCGATGCAGTTCCACAGAGACAAAATATTCCTGTAGGGCGAGCGAAAATTCGCCAAAGGGATGAGTGAGAGCCTGTGGGAGGTATTGTAGGAGTGTATTTATACCGGATTACGCAGCTTGTCAGGCACAATGGGTTCCTTCGGTGGAAGAATACGGAGGAGGAAAAGTAGGAGGAGGAAGAGAGCTGGGGAACAGCTGTTCAGGTCACAAGGAAGGGATGAATCACCGAAAAGTTTCCATGCAGAGAGGATGGAGGACAGGGAAGGCCACGGGAGCGAGCCGGACGAAACGTTTCCGTCCGACGTTAGCCGAATTTCTAATACGTACGCGTTCCGAGATAAAGTTTCCTTCGATAAGGCCTTACCTGTATTCGTAAACAGTCGATTTCGATCTGTTGTTTCCACGGCAAAGTATCAGCAGATCGATCAATCGATCGATCGATCGATTGAACGTTTCACGCTCATTTTCGCAGTTTAATTGTTCTTTTATCCGTCAAACTGACGTAATATTGTGTTGATACGAGAAACCTTCTAGTTAAATGTGTGTAATTGTTACCGGTGATAAGAGAATTAAACCACTTTGAGTAATTGTATTTTCGAGAAATTAGTCATCATAGTCGAAAACAATTTTTCCAAGCTTATTACTGGTTCGGCGACTAAAACGTTTTATAAAATGAAAAATGTATAGAGTAGAGTGAGTAGAGCATATAAGACGATCGCGTCAGTTGGAAGGATTGTAGTTGTAAGAGGACGAGTCTGTGGACCAGGAAACAGGAATTTCGCGCTGGAGGCGAATACCCGATTGCGTTTTACTTGGCCGACACGCGTCGCGGAGCAAGCCGCACGCGCGCTGCTGGGTTTCGTAATCACTTTCGATTAATGGGTACGCTCTAATTATCGAGGCTACGGTTCGGGACACGTAACACGATTTCCTCGGCGTCGTGTCGGTTTGCGAGGTCGACGAGTTCCTGGTTCTCAAGCAGCAAACAAACAGGAGAGAGGAACCGGTCTCCGGAGTCCGGAGGAAGAGACCAGAGGAGTAAATAGAGGCGGATCGGAGTTGGGCCCGTTTGTCGTTCGACGACGCGACGGAACGGAACGGAACGGAACGGAACAGAGAAGAACGAGTCTGCGAAAATTTACGCACACACGTACCGCAAATAGAACTGAGAAAACAACGCGAAACGAACGTCAGCTGGCGGACCGAGCCACCGCAACCTGCCGTTGCCACTGACGTAATCGAGCATGTAAGTATGTAACGAGGTTCGCTGGTCGCTCGATAAGCGACGAACGTTGGATAGAAAGGGAACCGACAGGATAGAGGAAGAGAAAAGTCGCTGGCGAATCGATCGGTCGATCCTCGCCACGGCAGCTAATAGAGTCGTCGAACCTCGTGTCATAACTATAAAACCAGATACCACTAATAAACGTACGTGGAACCTTCGATTAGCGAGCGATTCGATTAGGAGTCAGGTATAATACTGATCGAGTAGGCAGGTGAACAACTCGTGTGACTCATCCCGAGTAATTTAAATTCCGTTTCTTAAACGTGATCGGAAATATTCGACTTGAGTCGATGAGTCTAGCCGATCTATTTGTACGTAGCATGTGCGCAGGTATGACACGTAGATGCGGAACCTGTATCGTTTCCGGGTGTCTGACCGTACCGCTTTCTACCTTCCGATTTCGATCCAAGATCCAGTTACCGAACACGATCGAGAGCAACTCGAGTAAACGTGGCATTTACTCACCTTTCTTCGATTTTGCTCCAATCTTCAGCTGGGACGGCCACGTAACATAGGTGTTTGTTTCTTCCATAATCTGCGACAGAGCGAAACACACAGATTTAAGAGATTTATCGTGACGCCGAGTCAGGTTTATTATAAGAAAACAACATGGAATGAGGAATAGCTGGAACGGAATAGGGTGGAACGTGGTGCAACATTGAACATTACCACGGTCATCGTTGTCGGCTGGTAGTGATATCGGTAGAGGTATCGGTATCACAACGATCCCCGGGTGTTGGCCGAATCGAAGCTGGTCGCCGAATCGGGGCGACGATGAATCAGCGAGAAAGAGGGAGGCGTGCGGAGATGAGAACTCCTCGCAGAGAGGAGATCGACACTGCTGTTACCACCGCTGCGTGCGTCCGATTTTACTCGAGTCACGAGAAGAGAGGCATGATCGACCTCCGCGCAGAACCGACGAGGAACCGCGATCGGAACAGGATCGGAGCGAAGAAAATATCGGGAGACGGTTCCCGGTGACGTACTTTCACTGTCGCGACTATCAACTCGCCCCGACTTTATCCCGTTCACTTCATCGCTCCGTGAATTCCTGTCATGAAACTTGCACTGGGATTCCTTTCAAGGTTTTCAAGAGCGGAACCACGCTGGCCAGCTCCGTCTTGTTAAAATTCTGACGAAATTCAGAATCGTCCAAGAATTTCTTTCAATAGGATCACTACCGTTCTCCAAGTAAAAAACTTCAAACTAATCGGTACTTGTAATAATATTCATCAAATCAATCAAATCAGGACGAAATCTAACAATGAATGTTTTAATAATTCTATGATTATTCGAGACTTCTCTAAAAGTTTTTTTTATCTGCAACCATTAGTGTTTTTCGAATCACAGTTAATGACTATATAAAACGTCAATAGGGCCCCACTTTGAACCACGGAAACTGTTATCCAAAATTTCTTTCTGACTCACTGACACATTTCTTGGATCTTACCGCACGAGGCAATCACTGATCACGTACATAGATGATTTTTTCCGATAAACCAATATTCAATTCCTCAACTCATCCAGAATGTAAATCCTCCTTTCTCAGATCCACTGGCACGTTCTTTTTTGATTGCCTCGTGACGAATAACCGCGTACAACGCGACTCCACGATTTCCGTTTCACGTTCCTCGCCGCGAAACGACTTCAGGATTCCTTTAGCGGCAGCCACAGCAACGTTTTCCGAATCGCGCGCCTCGTAGCGTGTACAGAGACTGTTCGCAGCGTTGGCGAACGAGAACCAGGAAGACGGCGGAACAGAACCGGGACCAGACAAGACGGGGAACGGCTTTCACCGTGACCGACGTGACGTGACGGTAGTACGTGTGCGGTACGAGGAACGATACGCGTCCTCTCTTGTTTTTACCGCGTCCGGATCACTGCCACGACTGACTGACTGACTAACACCAGATAATGTAACGGGATGGCTCGAGTGAACCGCCTCCCACTCTCTGCCTCCCTCCACAAGCGAACCTCTTTCGTCTCGCTCTATCTTCCGATTCATTCTCGATACCCTCTTTCCTCCTTAGCAACGATTTAAAGAGACAAACTCTCGTCAACCGGCACTCCAAAACTGGAGTAACAATAGCATCATGGGATAACATCGTCCAAAACCGTTACTCTCGTACAAGAATTTATTATTCCCGAATTTTTATACAATTTTCACAATTGTACAAATTTCAAGTTCGATTTTAAGGACGTATTGGCTATACAGTTACTCACAAAAGTTTATGCACTTTAGAAACGCAAATTTTTTAAAAAGAAATCAGACGTCGAAAGAACATTGCTAATAATAAACAACAAAAAAAAATTTTCGATTTTTCCGAGATTTTTCCGAGATTTTTCCAAGGGGTACCGAAATCGGGATCGAGATCTATAATTTCTGTACAAAAGTTTTTCGCTAGCGTCAATAGCAAATAACGAGTAATTTGCAAAAATCTGTTTTTTCGTTTTTCGTCAATAACTCGTTAAATATTAATGCTAGCGAAAAAATCTTATACAGAAATTACAGATCTCGTCGTCAAGAAAGGTTGTATACAATTTTCCCGTAGATTCAACGGTTTAGGAGTAATTAAGGCAAAATGAAATTTTTTGCCAAAAGTTGGCCGTTTCGACACTGGGATGGTCGGATTTTGTCAACATCAATAAAATGCCAAATAATCATACGTAACTCGTTAAATATCGAAGTTAGAAGGAAAACAACTTTTACTTCAGCGTCAATACTTAATTGGATATTTCCATCTATACTTTTTAGCACGTAGCTATTTATTATTAGCATTGTTCTTCTGACGTCTGATTTCTTTTTAATTATAGGAAATGCGTTTTTCTAAGGTACATAAACTTTTCGGATTCGAATTTAACGACTGCATAGCCAATAGATCCTTAAACCGATTCCGATTGGATATACTTGTTATTCAGCCTTCGCCATGTCAGACTCACGAGTTTATGTCACGAATAAAATCGGCTTGTCATACGAATGATTCATATGACGTGATCGCTGCGTGAGGTAAGGAAAACACAAAACAGTCATTGAAATCTTTTACCATCGAACAGAAATAAAGTCTAATTTCCCGTGTCCCATGCACTTCTGTCACAATAATCATTTTCATGACAAATGTATTCCATTTTTAGCGCTGAATCGCGAGGAAGAGAGTATGCGAATACAGAGGTAACAAGGCCGGGAAATGTTTATGGTCGGTCGTACAGAAAACGTAGATCTCTTCCGAACTGAAATGAGTTACCTGAACAAATCCAACGGTCTGCGAATAGCTGCTATCATAAAATTTATGGGAACCATTGATTTGTAAAGTGACACTTATATGTACATTGCTTGGGTACACAGTGTAATTAAGGTCGATTTCGTAAGTTTCTGTCGTCGTCACAATCCGCTGATGTGAAAAGTATTTGAAATAAGGCAATAAAACTTCCATTTCTTATATACGAGGGTTTACGGCGTTCCGGAATCCGCTCGAGCCTCGCGATTCCCGAGCCGGATTATTGTCGGTCGAGGGTTCTCGTCCTGTCGAAACGGTAGGCAGGTATCTCAATTGACCGCCGAATATTCGTAAAAGTTGGCAGCCGACGACACTGAGAATAAGTCAAGCTCTCGAGATCCAGTGACATTTGCTAAAATTACGTGCCGCGAGTTAAGCAGTATTTCGGGAGACACAACGTAACGCGGCTCTCTCTCTCTCTCTCTCTCTCTCTCTCTCTCTCTCTCTCTCTCTCTCTCTCTCTCTCTCTCTGTCTTAAAAAATAATTTTGCTCGGTGAAAATGCTGAGAAATAGCGATCGTTCCGTTCAGTGTAATTTCTATCTAATCCCTATCGAAAGAACAAGAACGTTCGTTGATAACTGAGTTTTCTACTGACTGACAGTCACTTGCAGGACCGGCTTTTCCCGTCGACGGAATCCGGAAACCTAGTGGAAAGAGCGATTTCGCTCGAGCAGGGAACAATATTAGAATGGTAAAATGGAAACGTGATCGAACGCAAGTCGAGTAAAGCGGTTCTATAAATAATCGAACAGTGTATTTCCAGGCCCGGCTTTATGCAACGTGTCAACGATAAGGATAAGCGTGACCGTTCGCTTCGAGCTGGACCTCGGTCTATATCTCCACGCGCTCCGCACAACTTCATAATCATCCGAACGATTCGCTTTCCCCGGGAAATTCGAAGCAACGAAATTACATTAAATTAACAGAAACCAAAGTCTAAAATCTGACGAATTAATAAAATAGATAGTGACTCGACGTGAATTGATTATAAATTCAAGTTGCTTCCATGTCGATTCCGATACGAACGTAATTTAAAAAGTGTTTACTTCGAGTTACTAGAATGAAAATTATCATCCAAGATATGACAGGAATAATTTGAATATTGAGCGAATTAAAAAATTGAGAAAGACTGAATTTCCGATTCAACGATGATCGAATAAAATCCGGCGAATAATAATAATAATAATAAGCGGGAGCAAATGAAAGGTTTGAGGACTGTAGAAAGACGAATACATACATAACATATATCGGTTGTGGAGGACGAGTGTTCATTGTCACACTTACGTTATGAAAAAACGTGTCCGCTGGCTTGGGTACATCATTACCACCTGTAAACAGAGAAATATGTACGGTTAGGGTACATCGACCTCACGTCCATTTTTTCGATTTCTTTTTTCCGCACAGTTCATCCGCGAGGGCCGAGGGACTTTCGCAAGAACAAATACGGCGTTAATTGGCATGGGATTCTCGTTCTCGTTTTCAATATCAAATTCGACTCTGGGCGCGGTCTGATATTAAATGTAGCTTTAGACGCGCGAATCAAATGTAAATAAATAGCGAGGCACCTATTATACCACTAAATTTGATCGAGTCGTAAATCACGATCCGGCCGTGCCTGTATCATTTAAGAAATCGACAGACAGCGAGTCGAGACGACAGCGACGAAGACATATGTTTGTTCAATTTCATTTTCGATACGAGTTTTGCACATTGAATTCCCCTATTTATCTGCTCTCGGTGCTGTACAGTAACGATGATTCCATCATCAAAATAAACGTTACGAGCGGCAGCTTCTAATCGCGATCGACTATCATTTGACAGTCTAATTCCGTTTACAAACAGACGTTCCAGATATTTAAATTATATACGTAGTTCGCGGAATCACGCTGAATAATAAAGAGAGACAGAGAGACAGAGAGAAAGAAAGAAAGAAAGAAAGAAAGAAAGAAAGGCGGAACGTCCCGACGTTCGAGTCAGATCCTCACTCACCTATAAGCATCTGTTCTAATTTCCGGCGATCAACGCGAAATCGTTCTTGGTGCAGCTCGTCCGGGTTAAGGATTCCGAGCACAGCTGCGATCTCCCGCAGTTCCTCACGGCTCTCGAAACCCGATTTACCGGAGACGCTGGTCGTCACTGTGCCCTCGGACGTCTCGGACATCGTCTCCGCCGCCCTTCTCTCGTTCTGTATCACCTCGTCGGGTCTCATCTCGTACAACTCCTTCGGGAACCGCTGTCCACCGTTCGAATCTCTTCAGTCCTGAAACGAAACCGCGCGCGATCGGTTAACGAAGCGGTCGAGGCGGCCGGAACACGTTCGATCGAGGATGAGAGAGCGCGGCTAGATCGGATGGGACGTCGCGACAATGGGACAAGCTAATTAGCAGTTTTACCCTTTGATATCTCGCCGGATTCCCGAGCTCGCTCTCTGATCCCGTTCGAACTCGTTTCGGCGTTCGTTCGTTAGTCCTCCAAGTTTCTTCACCTTGTTGCGTTCGCGTGGGTCGTGCGCGTCGTTGTGACCGTCCAGGGCCAACGACTACGGTTCGGTTATTGCCGGGCTACTCGAACCACGCGCACAGGGATGCCCCCGTGAGCGATTTCTCGGAATTCGGGCAGGATTTCGTGGAACCGTATTCGATGAACCGACCAATGAGAACGGCGTTAGACCAATACAATAATTCGACTCGAGTCTGCTCGGGTTTTTCTTGAAACCCCCCCGCAACACAAGCCAGAAGCCGCTAGACCGACTCTGTCATTTACCTTCGCCTTGACAGCGAGGATCCTTCTCGCTTCAACACCTGTGCGATCAACGCGTGTTCGCAAAAAATTGTTTTGGCAAACACGTGCTCTTCGTGTACCCGCCTGCGTACGTGACTCATCCGGCGTAGAGCATTTCAAAGAAACGAATGCACCAAAAGATACGACCGCGATCTAATTTCCGCGAGGACATACTCTTAATTAATTGTACCTCTGCGTATCGATCAATCAGATATTAATGTCTTTGCAGTTTCTCAAGGAATCTACTTTTAATTTCGTTAAACAATTGATTAGATAGATAGAATCGCTATAATTTTCTCTAACTTATAAATCGTCATTCCTCAGCGGATCGTTTCTACTTATATTGTGTGGAATACGCATACAACATTTAAAATTGCTATGAAGATCATAACGAGGACACGCGTGGCTGCTCGGCTCAGCCATCGAGATAAACAAACTGATATTATGACAATAATCTTTTCGAAATTCTCGATCATATCGAGCAGTGGTTTCATAATTAATCGAAGGAGGAAGCATCTTTGTACATACGAACCTCGATCGAAGCGGTCTCCAAGTCGACGATAAATACCAAGAGAACGACGAGGTGAACAACGAGGAAGAGAGGCCGGTACAGCCTCTCGACGCTTGCTTCCGGTAACCGTTACTTCGACACCGATCGTGACAGACTATGCCAAGGATAGACCTTGTCTCGTCGGTTTCCTCGCATATCTATTGTCTCCCAGCGATTAACACCGATCATCACCGATCAAGGCCGATTCTTCCTTATTAGAGTCCTTCGAATTCGAGGCCGTCGAATTCCCTTTCCAAACGATGCAGACAGGTCGACTCCAAGGAGAGATCTAAGGATCGAGGCTTTCCAGTTCTGTTCTAATTTATTATTCGATTGTACAAGCTCTCCCAAGCGTAGTAAGTCGGTACCGTTTTAATCGGACCGATGTATGAAAATATAATAGAATTAACAATTAGTGTTGAACGTGAGACGGAAAGACGATTTGTAATACTGTACAGTTGGCATAAAAATGAATGTTGAAATAAATGGACGGGTGAACGAATATATACTCTTTGTATCTTTTATTGCTATCTTAGTCAGTTTTGTGATGCTCGGGCCGCGGCGGGATAAAATTGAAATATCGCTCCGACGCGTTTCATGATTATTCACGAGAGGTCGTCATAGATCAATCTGCTCGCGATGCGCTCGTTCGCCGTTCGCCGTTCGCTTGATCCGAAACGGTAACGGTAGCGGTCATGTAGCAATGGTGCGAATGGAAATGTAAATATATACATATTTTGTTTTCGTCGGTTCGTGTTAGTTGTAAAGAGTATACGATTTTCGAAATCCATTCGCAATTCCTACATGCGAAGCGGATAAAAATTCGAACCGTATAAATATGCTTCCCAGTCCTATCGGGGAAGATAAACAAAATTATAAACGATGGGAGAACTCCCGTTGGAATGATAAGTGTACGATAGTGTTTCGAGTACAGCAGTAAAATAATTAATGAAAAAATGCTTCAGACCCTTCGTGAACGTTCGCAAAAGCGAAAGAAGCTACTCGCACAAACGGTGAGAACGAATCTAACGTCGGTGCTTCGCATCGTGCAGGTTATGGAACTGTAAGCTAAAAGCATTCGTTTTCTCCGAGTAGCTAGGCGTATCGAGTGTAGACGAGCTGAGACAGATCCTAGGAACCGACATCTATGACGCGCATACGAAAAAGTTGAAGTCGGTGACGGAGAAAACCGAGAATGGCATTAAAGATTCGAAGAATGAAACTGTCCCTACTGACGAAATTGTGTACAAGGATTCATCAACATTTTTGAAGGTAAACGAGCTCAAATTCACAAGTTTTGATTTCAGATTTCATGAGAATAACATTGAATATGATTCAAGGGAACACAATCATCGAATCCACACAATGATTACTGTCAGCACTTCATTGACACTGGTCAGAGACCACAAAACTTTATCCGAGACGTCGGTCTCGCTGATAGGTTCGAGGAATATCCAAAGCTACGGGAACTGATTAAGTTGAAAGACGATTTGATCGCAGAAACTGCGACACCACCGATGTACTTAAAGACCGACTTGTCCACGTATAATTTAAAAGAACTTAATTGTAAATTTGACGTAATTTTGATCGAGCCACCGTTGGAGGAGTATCAGCGGACCTGCGGCGCAACGAACGTCCAATTATGGAATTGGGATCAGGTAAATACATAACTAATGAACTTGCGAGGAAAAGGACTGTATAAAAAATAATTTGACAGATAATGGAACTGGATATCGGCGAAGTGGCAGCCAATCGGAGCTTCGTGTTCCTTTGGTGTGGCAGTAGCGATGGATTAGACATGGGCCGTTTTTGTCTTCGTAAATGGGGCTTCAGACGGTGCGAGGACATATGCTGGATCAGGACCAACATCAATAATCCAGGACACAGTAAGAACTTGGACAGTAAGGCCGTTCTTCAAAGGACTAAGGAACATTGTCTGATGGGCATTAAGGGAACAGTGAGACGATCTACGGACGGTGATTTTATTCACGCCAATGTCGACATAGATCTGATCATATCAGAGGAGCCTGATTACGGTTCTATAGAAAAGCCCGTCGAGATCTTCCACATAATTGAACACTTCTGCCTTGGTCGACGGCGGTAAGTAAAGGATAGCTGGCAATCTAGTTAATTCTGTTCTATTATGGACGCCAAAGAATAATCGCATTTTTCATCATATACAGGTTGCACTTGTTCGGTAGAGACAGTACAATCCGACCGGGATGGCTCACGGTAGGACCCGAACTGACTAACACGAATTTTAACGCGGACCTGTATACGAGCTATTTCGCGAGCGGTCAGATAACCACCGGTTGCACCGAACGTATCGAAGCTCTCAGACCGAAATCGCCGCCACCAAAAGGTAAAGTTGCCGGTCGTGGAAGAGGCGGTTTTAGCCGGGGAAGAGGCAGAGGAAGGTAAAACAGTATAAAAGACGCAGCCTCGTACCATGACGTGTACAAACCGATTTCATTTCAACATCTCGCCAAATTCGCTGACAACTCAAAATTAAGATATTTCTCTCGCGTTGGATGAAATATTGTATTGTACGAAAAGTACTTGTACCTTTCTATTGTATTGTACGATATTTTCCTTTACATATTGTAATATAACTTGTTTTTAAAAAATATTCGTCGCTACCAAATATTCCAATTATCTGGAGCCGTCTATGTAAATATTGTAAAAATCAGACGCAAAAATCAATTGTAGCCGCGATACTTTTTTTACGTTCGAACGTATTTAACGACAGCGTTGTTTTTTGCATTTTTAACAATCGTACGCTACGTCATGAGTGTAAATACTTGCGTTGTATTTGGAATATTTTGTAACACAAACAACACATTCAACGTATTTGAAATAAAGTTCAGTCATGTCGAAGAATATTCGAGAATATTAATGCAACGTTATATTTAATCGCGCGCTCGTACGTCGCCTGGCATATTCCTAATTTCATTATTTTCTTCACGCGTCAGCTGACCGGCGACATTGTAAGAGATCGACGAAACGTCAGCACAATACGCCTAATACTCCTTTTTTTTTTTTTTTTTAACGAACTAATCACTTAACAACGATTATACAAAATATCTTAATCATTACGCATTCTTAAAAACCAAACGCAATTACATTTCGAAAAGTCTGAGATCCTCTCGTGTTACTTTGTACTTCCTGTGTTTGAGAATATTGAAAAATCGCTATAAATAGTCTTTACTGCAATTAAACTTACATTTAAAAGTTTCACCCCCGACGACACGCGACCCGCGTTCTAAGAAACGTCTACGCGTCGTCTCTCGTCACCTCCAAGTATTTTCAACTACGGTTTGATAATTTTTAAAGCATTCAAATTAAACGCTTTATCGAATCGTTTTTAAAAAAAAAAAACGCCAGTTCGACGATAAATCTTGTAACGCTTCAGTGAAACAAGCTACAGGATCGAGATCTACCGCGAAATGAGAAACGATATAAATTGCTAACTACGATCCTAACGCAATATAAAATATAATCTTGTTGGACGAACGCGACTCGCTCATGGAGCTACAATAAAACTATCGCTCGAACATAAGCAAGAAACAGTGTCAAATCATATATTTAAAACCGATGCACTCTCGCGGTGCGAATAAAATCATTGTACGTCAATTAGGAGTATAAAAAGAATTTCATTGCAAGTTAAGAAAGCGGAAACAAGAGCAGATAGAGAGTTGCAAGGAATTACAAAAAAGAAAAACAGCTAACGCTGATAGTACGAATACAACGTGAACGTCTCAAGAATCGCGTCTCTTCTCTCTCTTCACTCATGATCAGTCTCTTCCTGCAGTGATTCGCCAGAAACGATCTCGCTGTCCTTTTTTTCTCTTAAAAATTACTACGTAAACGAACGATCCTAAATCCAATAAAAACGACTAAAGAGAAAAAGAGGTCGGGATGACGGAGGGGAAAAGAGAAAGAGAAACGCAAAAAGCATAAAATTGTACCAGCAATTAAGAAGATACGCAGGCGCAGCAAGAATTTGTTGTTCATCGATTGATTGATTTTCGTTCACGATTAAACGATGAGTCGTTGGATGGACCGAGAGTTTCTGGGAAGAAGTTTTAACTCCTATCGATCCTCGTTGAGTCGGTTTATAGTTCGAAAATCACAAATACGTCGACTCCCCTGTAAGCAGAGTCAGCCGTGAATTACAATGTAAACTGGATGCTGAAAAATTGGTGCTTAGATACGAACGCGGCTCGCGAAATGAGAATAAATTCGCCAGCCGTCCTAAGTACAACGAGAACTATACTACTAGAATTTTCGAATAATAATAATAATAATAATAAATGACCGGATGCATTCTTACCTGTGTAAAAGAATTTTAATTTCTGCGATTGCGACTGGCAAGGATCTCGGTTCTCCTCGTTTCCTACCGTATGCAGGGTGTTTCCTAGGATGTATCATAGGAACAAACAAAAATGATTGTTAAAAAGAGATTCGAGCGTCGAGGAGAATTTTTCAGAAATAGCAGAGCAGCGAAAGTATGACAACGAAAAAACAATCGTGTAAAGAATAAAGGAGGAAATGTTCTACTTGCGTCCTCCGATGCTCGATTAACTAATTTTCTGTCGTTTCTTTTTATTTTTAAATAGATAATTAATTTGGAAGGAGGATGAAAATGTGTGGATAATTATATATATATTCGTATACAATATCACAGAGAAAATAATGCATCTTATTTATATTTTGAACATTCCGCATGAATCATATAAAAGTTAATTTTAAAGAGGTGTTTCACTTATAAAAAACTGTATTTCATGAGCTTCGTTTACGAAGAAAAAATACGTGTTCGAAAAGCGTGTACGTCACACGGAGTAACAATTATACGTACAGTACATACGCCGTACATACGCGTATCCCGTCGTAATTATTTATTGGGTGGGTGAGAGAAAACGTATTTAGTAAGTTTACCTTCATCTTCGTTTACTTTTCAGCGGGTAAAAAACGTAGGTATCGCAACGATTGCTAGCAAGTTTAACGGTTAAAGTTCGACGAACCATAGGTGTGACTAATTTTATAATATTAGTCTGCGCGAGCGAGGTAAATTTACTAATCCGTTCAAGATAAATCCGAATCTTGCTATTAGAGATAAACGCGAACATTTATGCGGTCCGCTTCGTGCTATTTTCCCCCACGCACACACGTACTCGCATATGTACTCTCTTCTTCCCTCACGCACGCGCATTCTCTCTCTCTCGTTTTTCTCAGACCCTTTTTCCATTCACTCTTCTAATCGTAAACCTCGTTCCGATGACGAAAAGAATATGAAACACATGTGATTACAAATTACTTATTAGTTCCGAGTTTCAATTCAGGAAGCGAGATTACGGAAACTGTCTTCGACGCGTTTCATACGAAGCGGTCGAATTTCGCAGGGCAACACGATATCATCGTACCGATTCCCAAAGAAATTTCGTAACTCGTCAATGAGGTAAAAAAAAGTTTTGGGAAACGAGCAGACAACAAACACGAATGTCGCGTGTTTCAAATTTTAATGATGAATCTCGCGCAACATTCACGGATAAATCTAGGCGTCACGATTGAGATCTATGCTAGATAATTCGAAATATCCCCCGAGTGCAAAGGAGTAAATACTTTGTTCCAAAAGCGTTATATTGAACAAACTGAAACTGCAACGAGTTGTAGACTATCGTATCGCGATTTAGAGCTATGAGTTAGGATAGGACGGCGTCAGAAACGATACTTGTTGCATGCGTACGTGCTAACAAATCGAAAGAATTCGCGCTACCGACAAATCATCCACATTACCAGAGTTTGGTACTACAAACGTTTTTTAAAAGAAAACAACAGCATAGTCATCCTAGATGTCAGATACCTAGATTTATTCCGTCATTGCGATTCGAGCCTTCGGTATCATAAACGAACAACGGCCGTAAAAAATCAGCTCGATGGCAAGCGGCTGTTTAATATCCCCATTCGTAGAATACAGAGGAACAGAAATTAAACTGAGATCCCTCCTCCATTCGTTCAGCTCTATATTTCCACTCATCGGAAAGTCTTTGACAAAAATCTTCACTCTTTTTTAATAGCGAGCGTAGATCTTTATGCGCAGTAAGTCAAAACAGAAGATTACACTGGCAAATTCTTGTTACTTATGTAATATCTCAACGATTTAAAGATGATACACTGTACATCGCGCGTCTCGTTTTTCCCCCCGCCTTTTTTTTTTTCTTATTTACGTTCTCGCTTCGGTACATTCCCTTTCTTCATGCGCACAAGTATTCGATCGCAGGATTCGTCAGATAGGATTATTCGTCACGTGTATACACTATTTTCGGAAAATTTGCAACGACTGGAAAACCTACTGATATATAAATTATCGTACCGACGACGGCGTGACAGAGAATCACAGAAATTACTCGTAAAATGAAACGCAGCCTGTATCGATTCGATGATAAGAAAAGGGAACTCATCGAACAAACATGACCGTCGTCAAAACGGGAAGAAAACCACCGTCGTTGTCGTCGTCGTCGTCGTCGTGATGGCTCTCCTGGAATATTGCTGATACTGTTGTTCTCTTGTCGTATTATCGTTCTTATTGACTTACAATTTATTTAACGTTACGAAAATAATCTTGCTCCTTTTTACAGCGTATTACTCCTATCTGGATCCGTAATCTATATAAACACACTTTCTCTTTCTCGGCCTATGGTCCAGCACGGCTACATCCGTTCAAACACTGTGGCCGAAGTTCCATATACTCTCAAGTACCCGGGACTAAAAGTCGGCTAAAAATCTCAGTAGCTTCGCAAGGAATGATAACGTCGATATCGTTATTAATCCCTCGACGAGCCCACGATACGCGTTATACAAATCGCGAGTCATCCTTGTTACACACGAACTTGGAACTTCTCCTTAAAGCTTACATTCGTCTCTTCGACCCACAACGCGCAGCTTTGTTTCTTTTCAAAACAACTTCAATGACACCCCGTTCAGAGAATTTCCAGTTCTTCGATGATGCTTATAAAATATTATAAACTAAACGTTCGTTCGTATTTACGCTCAATTATGCATAAGACGCAACCCATCGTCGTGGAGTTAAAACGATTTGCTAAAGAATCTCCAAAACGGAAGCTATTAAAACGTTGTCAATAGAAAAGAGAGGTCGAACCTTCGAAGTTTCTGCGTCGATATAAACATTGCTTTCGCTCGTCGAATCTATTCGTTATGCGTAATCTAACGCATGCACGATCTAACAGCGGTAGTCGTAGAAAGGACACGATCACTGTATGCTGTCTCGTTTATGTACGCGCGCGCGCGCGCGCGCGTGTGTGTGTGTGTGTGTGTGTGTGTGTGTGTGTGTGTGTGTTTGTATGTAGTCGATCGGCGTAACGCTCGAGCGATCATCGATGGTGTTAACAACAACAATAATAATAATAATAATAATAATAATAATAATAATAATAATAATAATAAAGAGACGGCGGTAGTCGAGTTTGTAACGTCCGCGCGAACGGCGCAGCGCGACGGCGTTCGGATTGCAGAATATGCAGCAGAGGGACGACACGACGATGATCGGCGCGACGGACTCACAAAACGTCTATCATTCCACCATCTGAGAGAAGCCGGTATCGTCCAACGCGCTGGTCCATGTCCACTAGTCGGTGAACAGACATACAGAAGAGACGCATTTGGTCAGTAGGTGCACATCGTTTCACATAAAACAATTCTTAACAGCGATATTACGATCTAAGGTGTACACAGTGCGAGGGAGGACGAAGTGGGAACTGTCCTCTCTCGTTTCTTTTCTTTTGCTCACTGCCGTTCGTCGTTCACGCACGTATTCTTACAAAAAGTTCCTCACTTTGCGAATATAGCTCAAATATGCGAATCGGTCGCAGGCTACTCAACACTCCACCGCCGTGATCAAGTTCGTCGCGTTTTACCTCGCACAGTCGCAAGCACATAAATAGGAGAAAACAGTATCGGTTGAGTACTTGATTAGAGATTGTAATTCCTAGCTGGCCTGATAATAAGTTTCTTGTAATTAAGAGATGATAAACGATTCTTCAATCTCGTATGTACACCTATTTATATGTTTGCCAGTGTACCTACATGCGAAAGAGGGAGAGGAAACGATAAAGCCAATGCATCGATTAAATATCAAGATGTACAGCATTCACTGAAACCAGAGAATATTATTCGAGATGCTTCCTAATAACACTCTAGCAAGAAAGAGTAGTCAAATAGGAAAATTGAATACTCTACAGATCTAAATGAATGAAACAGAGGAGATTCCGTTTCGCAGCTGTAACATGACTCGATAAGCTCAAACTTTGTATCCCACGGAAGCACATTCCAAGATACGCGTTCGCTAAACTATATACCGTACATTGTGACAGACACGCAAGAAGAAAAGGTCGTCAAAGTGGAAAAAGTAAGCGCAAGAGATTCCAACGAGATCCCAGAGAGGCAGTCATGTGTGATTATCATTTTACAATGTGCTTCCAATACGCACAACTTTTGAGCCAAAGATTGACGAGTCAAAGCGCTTCGTGGTCCTCCCGTAAAATAAGGAAATGTACAAGAAATAAGCATTGCAAACCATGTAGACACATGTTTTATTATATATCGGTGGAAAGGGAAGATAATACATAAGTAGTAGAAACATAGAGAGGGGAGGAGCGGGGAACCAGTAGTAGTGGGCGAGCGTTAAAAGAAACAAAAAAAAATCTTATAAATATAGATAATAGTTTCGAAAGAGAAGTCTGAACTACATAGAGAATCGGAAGACGGAAGTAGAAAATACTAAAATATAACTACTTTCATATAAACTGTGATGCGTGTACTTATAATAACTTCCTTAAAATATTTTGTTACAGGAGTACATCTTTCTTGCAATATAAGACTACGATTTTAAAAACCGCTAACTTTTATTTATAATAATAATAATAATAATGATAATAATAATAATAATAATAATAATAATAATAATAATAAAATTGTCTCTGATGGTGATATTGAACATAACAATAAAACAGCAGTAGCAATGTTGGACATAATAGTATAATAGTTATAATAAAATATAATTATAATAATAAAATATAATATAATAATTATTAAAATAATAATGATGATAATAACGGAGGTGGTCGTAGTAATGATGATATGAAGTCCATGATAATGATAACAATAATGATGATTAGTAATAAGAACAAGAGTACATATAAAGATATAGCAACGATATTTGATTAATAATTATAATAGTATCACAAAATAATCGTTACAGGATGTGTAGATAGTACTTAGAGATGCTGTGTATCAGAATTTCATATATTACAGATATCCAACAACTACAACATACGAGCTACTAACATGCATATAAAAATTCAAGAGTAAAGCTAAAAATCAGAATTCATTATTCGTTTCGTATACGTATGTACTTAAATATACACCGAAAGACAAGATGGATAGAACCTCGATTACACTTGCGTTTCAGACAACAATAATCCACCAGACTCGCCTAGACATTCGCATACTCATGCACGTCAAAACTAATTACGTACGTATAAGTACATATACTTCGATCTAACAAGGTGAAGAAATTCAAAAAGGAACTATAAAAAAAAAACACGCAGTACGATTTTTCCCGAAAAGTAAAAAATCTTCTCAACACCTAATCCCGTTTACCGTTGAATTTTCCAGTACTTTGCATACCGATTTTCCAAGTCTTGCTCTCGTAAAATTAATACGCGATGCGTATACATATACCTACATACATATGTACATACCTATTCGTAATCGCAAGTTTCGAACTCGATGAATGATCTTCGAATTAAATTCGAATCGTGTACGAATGATTAATTATACAAGGAAACAACGAATCGGCATAAAATGTCAGTTTTAAGACCGCTTGATTAAAACTGAATTTTATGTAATTTCACTAAAATTTCTTAGATTTCACATCGATTCTAGGTATCGTGATTTTAAAAATATAAAACAAAAGATCGTTATTATTGACGTAAAAGAACAAACGTCCAAAATCTAACTGAGTTAATATTGCTCAATCGAGCAATTGTTAAATGTTCGTATATATGATAATTTAATCAATAGGACGCGTTAGCTTAATAGAGATTAAGTGTATTTCGATATCAAATATGAGAATCTTTTACTAGATATCAAAGAGGATAAAAGTATAGAAAATCGCACAGCCTGTTAATCGTTTAACATATTCCTAAAAAGATCGAGAAAATGAAATTTCCTATACATGTAAACGTTATTTAAACCGTTCTCTGCCATGAACAGTCGGAGTAAGACCGAACTGTTACGATTAAATTTCTACATCCTATTATATTGGTCAATTATCTATTACAAAATTGATTTTATTGTAAAATTCTAAAACAAATATGTACACTAGTTGCTGACACACATAGTATGTTATTAAATAATCCTACGAATGTAGAAAATAATATTTCCTTTTACGACATGATACATGTACAACAAATTCCACAATTTCGAACAGCCACTGAAGCGAAATACTTTAAAAGTTTAATGAAAAGTAAACACATATATAACGATCATTAATATGTAGACAGGTTCGTTTTTTTTTTTTTTTTTTTTCTTCAGATAATCAGAAATAAATATCCAATAATAACTCTTACTAAACAATGAAAATGTAACCACTTGAATACTGGAACTTCTTAATATAATATTTTGCAACAAATATACACTAAGCAAAGTACGATAAAAAATTCCAATTTCTTCTTAATCGTCTCGGAATAACAGAACTTTTCACATCGTCTATTAGACGCACGGTCAACTGAAAAATTTTGTGCGAAACGTAAAGTCGACAGCTCGAACTGAAACTTTGGTACCTTGGAAACAAAATAAGATAAATGTCCAACCGAAATATTTTTCACGCAGGATACTATGCAATAGAGGACGTTAAGTAAAATCTATGCATTTGACATCGGATTGAATGCTATTTTCTTTTCATGCTGGCATGACAAAGGAGTAATTAACAGTACGAACTATTCGTTTTCACATAAACTCTTGTTGTAAAGCTCGAATACCAGTTCAGAGAACTCATCGTTTTAAGTACAAAGTATAATAGAACATATGCGTGTGTATATGAAACGTACAGATAAAACGTTGTTATGTATCTAAAGTGGCTGAACGTACGAGAGCGGAAGAACGTTTCACGTTGCCAGTGTTTTGCCGGTGACTACTTCTACTTTTATCCCCACACGAAAGTAAACCCTTCGCAGTTTCTCTGAGACTAGCTCGTTGGCGAATACTAACATGTGTACGGCTACTGCTGTGTGTAAGATGATGGTGATTCACCATCAGAGATGCAGAAGACTCACCAGATTCACCGTCCTCGTCACCGGATGAATCCCCGGTCGAGTCGGAATCGCTGCTGTCTCCATCGCTCGATTCGCTCGGACTGTCTGGTCTGTCGATTTCTATTTCTATACCCTCTTTTGTCCCATCCGCCGTCGCCGGTACCGCCTGCGATATACTACCACCCATACGATGCATAAATAAGCTAACCTGTAAAAACGATCGATCGACATGAACATGAAGATATTCGTACGAAACACCGATTGAATGACAAGGGAAAAAAGAACTTGGACTTACTTTAAAATCTTCACTATACACTTTATGTTGTATATCCTTATGTGCGTCGTCCAAACCCCATTTATCTATACTTAAAAGAAGAGTAGGTGGCATAGGTCCGAGAGTAGCTAGCGACCCGGTTCTGGGTTTCATGGGTGGTATGACCATCGGTAATTCCATAGTTGCACCATCGTAACTCAATGCCCTCGTCGATCGCTCGACTGGTAACTCCCCGTTATCGTATTCCGGCGTTAAGTAGTCCCGCACAAAAAACGTATTGAACCAAAAATGAAATAGCTTCTCCTACGCAGACGAATCGAAATGTGTCGGTCTCTTTGTAACAATGCACGTACTTTGCTGTAACTTTGCGAAACACGTAATCGAATGTACCTTTCGCTTCATTTTTGGCCGGTTAAAGAAATCCACTCGTATATCTCCGGTCAATGCCACGCTGTGTGTCAAAGAAATACTCACAGTGCTCATTCCTTTCCGCACTTCCACTATCTCCGAGCTAAATACCTTCTTTTTCGATTCTGATATAACGCAATGCAAATCTAGAATGCATAAAAACTAAGCGTGTAATCCCATTTGTCGTTTAACTCATTTCTCATATCTGCCGATACTTACATCCTTGACCTCCGTGAAAGATGGGTGCTGGATCCAATTGTATCTTCCGTAATAACAACGTAACTGGTTGATAATTTAACCCTTCTTGTACGAGAGTCGCGTAGTAATGCACATACCTCCTCTGTGAAGGTATTGTCACCCCTTTCCTGAATAATGAACAATCGATTAAATGTAATTGCACGGAACCGGAAATAAATCAAAGTTTAATCACCTATCGAGCGTCCGTTGAGTTCCATAGTAGTTAAGGGCGTCTGTGGCAGTGGAAAATTGTTTAGTATGAAGAAGATAGCAACACACCATTACGCCTGTCCGTCCTTTACCCGCTTTACAATGAACTACAGCAATATTTTCTTCATGCTGCGACAGCCACTCGTGCACGTCTTCGCAAAATGGTCTGATTTGATCTAACATCGGTGGATTATGATCATCAAACGCGTACGTAGCTACCCTCTGTTTAAATTTCTTAGAATCGTAAGATCTCTCAGAACATCTGAAACGTACGAGTCATTACAATTGGTATTTTAAAACTAACATGCGTGTACCATACGTACAGATTGTAAATTTTGTAATGATCTTTATGCTTAGATTCCAGCAATTTAACAACATCGTCTATATGATTTCTATATACTCCTTCTAATTTCTCAGCTGGGAAACCCATGGCTATTAAATTTTCTTTTATATCTATTGTAAAATATTCATAGTTAAGGAACATAGCAATATTATCATTAACATCTGGAGAATTCAGTTAACGTCGGCGAACATTATAAAAAAGATACATGTGAGATCGAGATCAAAACCGTCCTGTGTGAAACGCCGTCGATGTTTGCTCACCATCCCTTTGATACGGTTTGTCATTTTCATATTACTGATAGTGTTAGACATACTTGGCTGACCGAACTTCAAATCCCCTGCTCTGATTCCAATGATTTCTGTCTCCACTTCTTCTTCTTTACCACACCTTTTTTCTGTTTTCTGCTTGTCAAATAATTTTCTTGCCTTAAACAAAAGATCACTTTATCAAGGATAGAAACTCTCGAGCAGAGTCAGCTTCTGGTAATTCACGAGGTTTACCTGTAGCTACCAAGCCGAGGCTTCACAAGAGCCCAGTTCTGGTCCTCTTTGTTCCTCCAGACAAACATGGAGGGGTGTTACAGATACTGCGATATGCTCTGAGATTTTATTATTCAGCCTGCTGCCTGTAGGTCTCCTGCAGGAAAAGCATATACCCATTAATTCCCAGAGCATGTGTCCTTTTTGCTGTCATCCATCTCATCAAGTTTTCATCTTTCTTGGCAATTGATCGTTGCACAATTATTATTTGACAATAATATCATCATGATCATAGTCCGATATGACAATTATTCTGTAATTTCCATGAAAACAGAACTTGGCATAATCTGGCACACAGTACACGACACACTACACTAATAAACACTATACAAGTACTTGACCCAACAGTTCATTGACTACAAATAATAATAAGACTACCTAAGAGACTTCAGAAGCACAAAGGCAAGAATGCACAGTTACCGTATTATTTAAATTAACTTTTCCACGCGAGAAACTTTGACGGTAATGAGATAATAAAATTGGCTATTAACATCACTAATGAAAACGATTGCAGAGATGGTAGTAGATCACTAGTTACAAGTAGATACAAAATATGTACACGTATGTATATTGGTAAATTTGATTGGTATCCGTAGAACAAATATCAAGAAAGACCTATGCGCTGTACGAACACTGCAAGGTAAATGAATGACGATCAACGAAATGAGAAAAAAATGAACATAAACCTAAATTTTGATTCAAACATGGTAAACATAAAACCACGCGTTAAATCGTACAAGCACAAATACTGTATATTTAAATGTAATGCGTTCGCGACGATCCGCAAGCGTTCCTCATAGAAAGCATTTCCAAGATTTTATGAAGTAATGATCACAGATACATATTTTACTAAAAATGAAAAACGCGTAAGAAAGGGGTAAAAGAGACTCGCGCTCGATGAGTCGGTGAAGAAACGAGGATAATATAGTGAATGACAAGCCTTTGCTAAGTATTTACTATCACTTGGCAGCAGGTTCGTTATCGAAAGAACATTACTCGCAAGAAAACGCCGTGTAGAAGCGTCGACGAAAAGTTAGGTTAAGCACCGTTCGCAATACATCACAAAGGCCACTTAACACCGCAGAACATTTTCATGTCAGTTTCACCGATACATTGTCTCTGCTCTCTATAATCGAGAGTTCACATGTCGTTTACATAAAGACGTTCGCTTCGGAATTCCAAAATGAAAAATCGTTCGGTATAACATACTGCTTTTAAAAAGTAAAGAAGCAATCTTTTTTCGCATATAACGTAAAATTCACTCCAGTCCTTTCGGAGCATGTTCAACTGCGAACTAGCGGCACTCCCAGTTACGGTGAATTTCTAAAAAATAAAGTCAGCATCGATATAAAAATTCGTCGGTCCCTTCATCGCGTTTATTCGTAGATGCGTTTTTCCCGTTCGGCAAGTTTTGTTTAAATCACACCCGGTAAAAACGTACGATCCTTTTTAAAGGGGTTCATTCACATAAAGATCACGTTTCGGTGGCGTAATCGTGTCATCGTGTCAAAGGACCAGCACGAACTCAGATCACGTTCGATGCCGAAGGTGCAGCGGTTTTCAGATGCAGAACAACTTGTACGGATGCGATAAACGTACATATCCATGAACAGGCTCGTGGGGAACAACAAATCTCTATGTGTACCCACAATTTGCCACATGGATAGATATATATGCACATGCGATACGGACGATACGGACACTCACTACTAACACATCGGATCATGCATCGCGATTGTTGCGGATCGATCGTCCACTGTGTGAACGAACCATCACAATCACGATGCTACGCAGGATTTTATAGATAGGTTGATAGGTATCACATCATGAGGTGAAGTCTACCGTTCTCCTTTCTCCCGTCTCTTTCCATTTCTATCTCAAATTATCGACCGTGCAACGACGCTCGAATAGACAGTTAGAAACAATCGAACGTAATCTTTGCAACATTCGTTTTAAGTATACAGACGGAGAGGAAACGAGAGTGTTCACGCTCGGAATTTCGTGATTCCTGTGCAAGTGCTGCACCAACAGGCCAATTCTCGAACGTGGATTCCACCGTAGCTTATACAAGAACCCAGGAATCTCTCGATTGCTCTCTGGCTTGGTTACCGTTCGCAGCAAGCGGCAACGCAACCATAACAGTCGTCGTTGGTCGTCGTCGTCAACCACAGTCAACCCAACCAACCGGTCTGCATCGTCACTATCGTCAGCCAAGTAGTAGCAAAGTAGCGTGGGTTCCGTTTCAAGTGTCAGGTTCTAGAAAGCACGTGCGCGTCAACTCGATCCGGCGAGTAAAGTAACAACGTTCGACATCGTTTATTTTATCCAATCATGCCGTCAGATCCATTCGAGATAGTCGTAGGAACGTACGAGCAATACTTGCTCGGTTACAAAGTAAACAATGTAGTAAATGTAAGTGAACACGTTTTTCATTATCGCATTGTGGGTTATGCCCAACGTAGTAAATACGTGCTGTTCGATCCGTGAAATTTAATTTTTTTATGCGCAATTTATAATATATACGAAATCACGGATTTGCAGGAGTATAAAATGGAGAAGACTTTCGCTACTCACAGTCACACCAGTAGTATACGTAGCGTTGCGAGTAAAAAACATTATCTAGCTTCCTCTGGGGCAGACGATTCTGTTTACCTGTACGATTTACATCGTAGAGCTGAATCTGGCAGATTGATGCATCATAACGGTACGCGTAATTGTACAGAGTCATTCTGTACGTGTAAACAAATCGAGAGTACAAAGGAATAAATTATTTTTCATTCATTCTACAGACACTGTTAATTGCATCACGTTTACCCCTGGAGCGTCTCACCTGTTTACATGCAGTAACGATGGCACCATGGCTGCGATTCGATGTGGAAACTGGCAAATGGAAAAACATTGGTTAAAGCCTCACAAGGGATTAGCTGTTAATACTCTGGCCGTTCATCCGACAGGAAAAATAGCATTGTCCACAGGCGCGGATGGTATCCTCCGAACGTGGAATCTGGTCAAGGGAAGACAAGCGTATGCCACGAATTTAGTGCCAAGGTTAAAATTAGATGCTAAAAGTGTAAATGTCCTTAAATGGAGCCCGAATGGAGAAAAATATTTGCTGGCTGTGAATCAAAGAATAGACATATATTCTGTAGAATTAGCGGGTGTCGATAACGAAATTAAATTCGATTCAAAGATCGTTTGCGTTGAATTCTTGAAAGACGATTTAATAGCGGTAGGCTTAGAGAATGGTCAGATTAAGTTCTATGATCTAGAAAAGTCTATAGAAACCGTAGATACGATTGCGCATGACATACGAGTGAAATGTATGGCTTTTAAGGACGATCTCTTAGTTACTGCGTCTAGTTCTGGCGAAATTAAACTATGGAGATATAGTAGACATAAATTAGATATGCTGCAAAAGGTTAATTGCGGCGCTCGAATTACCTGTTTGTCTCTTGCGATGCTGTATGACAATGTAACGCGAGACACGGAAATAAAATTAGAAGAGGAAAAACAAGAGGTACGTTCTTTTAATAAAATATAAAGTTTATAAAGGAAGTATTTATTAACATCACTTGTTTATATTTTATAGAAAACGAATAAATTTAGACTTCGTCAGGAAGTGATCGTTGAGAAAGAAGGTGACTGGGAGGTATCATCAATCAGTAGTCGAAAACCAGAGAAGAAATCAAAGAAGAAGAGAAGTATAGAAGAAGAGCCGGTTGCTAATGTTCCAACTGGTAAAAAAAATAAATCTATCTTGAAGAAAAAAGCAGGAGATTCTATCGATGAAGGTAAACCCAAAAAGAAAAAGAAAGAGGATAATAAAAATAACGTTGAGAGTGAAGAAGATGTCTCGAATATGAAGAAGAAGAAGAAGAAGAAGAAGAGATTGACTGCTTTAGAGGAAAATAATAATGTACCTTTTAAGAAAGTAAAGAAAGCGAGTGAAAAAATGACAGAACAAGTGAAGTCACGGGAAATGTCGATGGGAAATAACAAAGTGGTTTCTTCGAATAAGAGGAAAAGGGACACAACAGAAGACAGAGCAATTCTGAAGAAAAAGAAGAAAAAACAATGATACGACGTTCGACACACTGTCAGTTTAAAAAAAAGTCATATTTCCATTCTGTATAATATTTACAGAAGATTCTAATAGAAAATATTCACGTTTAAGCGTACATTAAGTTCACGCTGGTTCCTACGAATCAGTCTGTTTGCAATCTCTTTCACTATTCGCGTAATTATACTACGGATATAGTACGGTGTGCAAAGCCCAGAGCAAGAGCCTATTGTCTTTTGTAAAGAACAAAAATTCGTAGGCTCTCGATAAAGACGCACTTCTTACTTTTAATTACCACTACATACTACTCTACCAGAGAATACACTTGCGAGACGGATTCATGGGACTTCCAGATGGACAATTCCATGCATTCGCGAAATCCACGTTGTTCGATAGAGTGCCGATGACCCTGAAGTGATTCGGTGCATGGACACCCTCCACCAGTTTAGATTTCAAAGACCCATTCGTGTAATTACCGCACCAGACCTGTGGAATATACTTCTCAAGAATTCGTCACGCAACGTGTACTGCGTACAACACTTAAGTATACAGGTATGTCTCCGAATCGTTTGAAATATAATAGTTGGAGATATTTTTTATTTTGTAACGAATATGATTTTTCACTCGTCGACGAAGATAGAGTTCTCGGTTATGTGTTCGATGAGATCGAGTGATATTTTAATTTAGGAAGAATTAAGACTTTTTAATAAACGTCAAACCCTAAAATTAACTGTGATCACTTACTTGGGCAAAACCTAAGAAAAATAATTGCTCTTGGGTATATCCGACAAGACCGGGCAAACTTTGTCGTTCAACATTCCTAGTCCTGAGTCTTTGATATGCTCTGTAAGCCTCTCGTATTCCACCGTTGTCCGCTATGTTCTCTCCTTGCGTGTTAAAGCCATTGACCTAAGTAGTATCAAACATATTCGTTATATGGTCAATTTACGCTCACCTGCCTTGACATATTTCTCATTTTTTCTATGAGAAGGGCGATACTCACTGTTAAATTATTACCCAATTCCGATAAATGATAGCTACTATATTGGTCGATTATACACTCAACTTTCTCGAGATAATGTTTTAACGTTTCATTACTCCACCATTGCCGAAGATTTCCATTTTCATCGTACCTGCGACCTGCGACACGTGCACGAATAGTTCCCAATTTGATCCACCACTATTCATTTACTTACCTTGATCATCGAATCCGTGAGTAAGCTCGTGTCCCATGATCGCGCCCATGGCACCATAGTTGATAGACCTATGGAAGAATATGTTCGATATCTTAAGCACTGACAGCATATTTTAAAAGATTGGAATCATCTCTGAACAATATACTTACTCCAATCCATTTCCGTAGAACGGAGGATGTAAAATACCAGCTGGAAAAGCTGCGAAACAAGAAATGAATATCATAGGATATTAAAGAATAATAGAAGATAATATCTAGTGTATATAGTCTCGGGAGATATTTTTGAAAAACTTACTAACTGAATTCAATGTTGCGCTATAAAACGCGTTTACCGTCGTGCCGGCCGTTATCCATCGGTCTTTGTCCGGTTTTTTACGCAGACTATTTAAGCTCTTTTTAATAGCAACGTTAGTAAGCATTAAAAATGTGTCGAACAATCGACCAGGTATCACGTCCATCTGTAACATAGAATTCTACCTCGTACTTTCTATGATTCGCAAACGAGACAAGCCTCTGTTAACTGCTTACCTCTTCATAAAATTTATCCAATTTCGTGGAATTGTTGATCCATTCCGGGATACCGACAAAGGGTCTCATTGCATTTAATTTTCTATGAGCGCGAGCCTTCGTTTCACTATCCATCCAGTCCAACTCTACAACCATTTCATCGAATGCCGCTCGAATGTCTAACAACATTTCCAAAGCCTGAAAATCCACCCATCTTTCATTTCTTTTCGTATAATTTACACGTATTCGTTAAGAGGAATATTATGTATCACGTGTGTCTTGTAAACCTTTTTTCGAGCTCGATCATCGAAGTTCCGACGCGCATAAACGTAACTGAGAGCCATGCCGAAGTTTGCGTTCGCGTTCCCAGTGCAGGACTTCCATCTCGGTAGCTTCTCCTTCAGGCCGAGAACTTTTTGCGAGAACTGAAAGCCGAGGTCGCGAAATCGTTGTAGCGTCAAGGGAGCGACCGTCGAATAAACGCTCCACCATACGAATCGTACTGAAACCGTTAATGTATATTTTTTTATAATACAAAGTAGGAGTATCATATATATATATAGTTACTCGTTTAGGGGATGTTTACCTATCGTAGCGTTAGGGGTAGTAGCTAGAAGTTCGGGTAACTTTTGCAAATAGTGTAGATCCATGACGAAAACGCGGTCTACTCCGGTGTCTATCGTCACATTCGTGTTATTGAACACAGTTTGCAAATACCTCGTCCAGTTCCACTAAACTCAATACGATTAATTAATTAATTAATTTTAAGTGTCTTTCCGTGATGGATGATGTAAGGTGTAATTCAAGCTTCCGATTTATCACCTGTTGCACATGTGAGTCTGTTAATTGCTGCAAGTCGTTGATCGTTACATCATGAATAAGATGAGTCGAACTGCGTCTCTGTTCCGGCGTTGCCATGATCTGTATAAAATATAAAACACCGACAGACACCGATATCTGTCCCATTAAGACACACAAACAAGTACGCTTACCTTAGCGATTTTCGTACTGAAGTCTAAGATTTCCTTTGCGAAGTCGTCACTCTTATTCGGTTTGACGCCAGCTAGCTCGATCATAGCTTTTATATATTTCCTGTATTCCATCAATTCCGACTGGAACAGCAACGGATCCAACAAATAGCGCTCGCTGAATCCTGGAGATATTTGTTCCATCTGAAAACTGTTAAAGTCAGTCCAATCGCGTCAAGTGGCCTAAGGAATCATCTCGATCATCAAAGTTTACCATCATCCTATTTCTTGAGGTGTTTCGTATATCCTCGTTAATATATAAATTTAGAAACAGATCTAAGCCCAGAGTTCTTTGCGCTCGTCCAGCAACTTCGGACAGATCTAAGGGTGAGATCTCGTCTTTTAAGGGTGGATCTTTTGGTAAACCGAGTTTGTGCAGCGTTTGATGAATGGGCTGCAGTCCCAAGGCCTCGACAGTATCTAAAACAACTTTCGTTACTCCTTTCTTCTTTCTAATTTAATGAAGTACATGTAGATTCCGGGGACGAAACATAATCATAGATTCGGTTGGTCTTTCATACTCGTGTCTATACAAGTTTTGTACAAGCTCCTGGCTAGTTTTACTGGTCTCAGTTCATTTCCTTCCTCCGATTCTTCGAGCAATATCCTCAGATTTTTTAATAATTGTTCTCTGAGAAGACTCAATTGATCCCAAGAGGCTTGACTCTGTGGTATAGGATTTTTCGCAATCCATCCGCCGCAAGCGAATTTGTAGAAATCTTCGCAAGGATCTACGGACCTGTTCATCGCCTCTATTATCCTAGCAGCTGTAACGATCAATCATTTTGATTCGCTATCACGAGAAAACGGAGGATTTAACGCAGACACACATATACATATTATCCTTATGTAAGGATAATTCATATTGAAATGTCTCTATATTTCAATTACGTCGCAAGGCTAACCGCGGAGGAAGGGGAAACGGTGATTTTGCGGTACCTGTTTTCACGCACTCTTCGCTCTGGCACATCTCCGTGTACTCCTCCTTGCGGAAAACGATCGTTTGCAAGGTCAGCGTTACGAGCAATGCAACCACGGTTACCGATAAGAAACCGACGATTATCACCCATTTCGTTTTCCTTCCACCCAATTTGTTCTCATCCCTTGGTCCGTACCGCCCGTTTATGTAAATAGAGAGACGAACATCATCTTTAACTACCTCCAAGTACATACGTACAGTAATCGTTAGACTACGGATTTTACGCACTCGTATAAAAATTCAGTCGACGTTCCTGAGATGTATAAAATTCGAATTTCAACTTGATCTAAACTTAACTAAACGATCGTCTTTCATCTTTTGCACGTGAGATGTAAAGTCGTAATTCGTAATAGAAGATCCGAGCAGCTGGTATAATCGGTTGGACGAGGTGAGCATGCCACGAACAATAAAACTTGTATGAACTTAAACTGAACATAACTTCTCCATTTATGGATAATAGTACAGTTAGATGCTGTCGACGTTACCACTTGCTTCACCAGAAAATGTTATTGCGAACAGTAGGTAAGTATAGCTAGTAAGTTTAAGCAAATGAATGTAAATGCTGCAAATAAGAATTCCAGAAAAAGATATTGCATAACGAGTGATCGTAATCATTTTGGTACCACCAAAGCACGGGAATTCTCATTCTCATTCTCATTAAAATTCACAAATACATAAACGAATAAATCGCTAATTACCACGGAAGCATGGAATCTCTCTTAATCTCATTCCCTGTTTCCTTGTCGTCACCCGCGTCCGGATCGTTTACCTGTAACAACGTGAAAGATCGAGCCTTGCTAAAGAAGGACGTTAAACAGTATGTACTTAGTTCGAAAACGGAAATGAGGACGAGGATGAAAAAACGTTTACGAAAAATTGCCTTTGCAACCGCAATCCGTCTTTGATCGAAGTAATCACCCAAGTATCATTTCGATAAAGTTACGCGTAAGGATCGTTACTCTCACCTTGCCCCAGAATCGTGAAATTACCTCGACATTATTTCCTTACTTCTACCCTATATTCTTGCCTGGCAAAGACGGTCCTTCTATTCATAGAACGAAATCGAAAAGAATAACATAGACTAAATTAAAATTTTCCAAAGTAGTCTCGATATAAAAATCCTGTCCTCGGATACAAAAAGAACGACGGAACTTTTTGACCCAGTTACGTTAGCACACATAAAGAAACTTGAGACATTTAGCAAACGAGTCGTTTACTTTGATCGCGCGAAATCTTTCTCTCCATTGAATTTTAATGGGGACAAGAATGCGTCAGTTAAGAAGGATATTCTTTGTTCCATCGGTCGAGTCACCTACCATGCGACAAATCTAAACTGTTATACATATATCAGAGGCATTGACACTCTGTTTGCGATTCGACGCACGTGGTTGAATGGTCGCCTCACCGGAGAAAAAAGGAGGAAATGCGATTAACCCAATGCGAATGCACAAAGGTAATCTGCGTAGACGAGCCTAGAGAGTCGAAAGAGAATCCGTTCCCATCGGAACTTGATCGCGTTTTCCGATAGAAGCGAGTTCACAGTATACGTTGATCTCAAAAAGCAATTTATTAACACGCAGCATCAGATGAATCTGCTAGCACACAGTTCGAACATTGTATCCTCTCGCGTACTCCCGCGCTAGCTACAAATAGAACGAACATTTCCATTGGTGTTCTACGCACGTTACGATTTAGCTGGAACACGTGTAAAAACGCCTTTGAGAAGATAATCTTCTAATTAGGTATGAATGAATTTAATCTGCGGCGTTAATCATTCCGGAGTTACCTTGAAATCGGTGACACTTATTCTGCAATCTTCGGTCTTGAAATAATTTTACATTCATCTTTTTTACTCAAGTGGGTCGAAACTATTTTAGGAACTATCGGAAACTTTGGGAAAATCCGAATGGATAAAGATAGGAAATTTATTCACATCGTTGGTCGAACACGATGGAAATATTCACGATTTTAAGGTAGATGTACCCCGCAATCTGCAATGAAAAAATGCACCACGCACGTATTACCTAACGTTGTATAACGATGGCATCGAAGTGATCCTCGAGCAAAGCTCACAATACGCGTAAACGTATACCAGTTCTCCTTCGCGCAAGCTAGACGAAAAGTCAACTCTAAAACGGGAAAGAAAGGAATCGTTATTGACCGTGAACGTGATAGGTACTTTGCGATGCAACACGTAACGCACAGTCGAACGATCGTCACTTCTATTATCCTTTTTTGCCACTTTTTAATTTATTTTGTTTTTGATTACAAATCGTTCATTAATTCATTTGACAACCGAAATTTCCAACTATGTAAAATCATAGAAATATGAGAATCGACTGACAATCCAAATGAGACTCGAGTTGATTGAGAGAAACAAAATGAATGGGAGAGTTTCTTTTTTTTTCATCTGCATGTGACAGAGAGACATAAACTTCACAGAAGCACGTTTCCTCTGTCTGTTTTCGGGGTCGATAAAAATATTTTAGACACTCTTTTATGTCCATGTGCAAAATCGTCGAGAGCAAGAACATTGCAACATTGGGGCTTGTTGCATATAATATAAGCACTTTTACATACGGATATTATATGGAAATCAATTAGGGTGTAGACACAGGAAAAAAGAACAAAGGCCAAAAGACACACAGCCTTTGTCTTCGTTCCTCGATGACTCGCGAGGACAAAACAATCTTCAGTTCTTATTACTCGCATGCGCTATTGTTCAAGACTTTTTTTCCAACACGCTACACTTTATTTATAAATTTTTTTAATTATAAAACTGATGAAAATTTGTTAACAACGTACTTATTGATGATACGAGTAATTGATTATTACGAATCGAGTACGAATACCTGATTCATAAATCATCACTGGCAATCGAGAGTATAAAATACGAAATTTCGTCTCACCTTGTACCTCATGTCGTCTTCCCTGACAATTTCTGCGTTTCCCGTGGTTTGGATTTCCCTGAAACAACGAATAATGGAGAAATAGAGTCTGGCACAGGTGTCACAGATAGTTCAAACTGCAACGCGCTCGCACGTGACGCGTTTTGTGACGCTTCATCATCTCCTTGGAGATATTTATACCTCAAGTGCTGTATACCATTCTTTGACAAATTGTAAATTCAGTATTCAATAATATCGTTATAAAAATAAAGAAATGGGATGCAAGTAGCACGTGCAGTCTAATACACGTACATACCTGCTGTTCGTTTGCAAGTTCATATCTGCGATCTGCGTCTGTTTGTAAACGTTTAGATATAGGTAGAATCCATTCTGGTCATTTGTTCAAGTAAACTCGAGGTGGTAACGTGTTTAACGGAATAGTTCTGGTTTGATTACATGCGAGTGGAAGAGAAAACAAAGAAAAGACGTACGGCGGCGTACGGAAAGAGGCGGTCTACTTCATCGTGACAAGAGCATGTCGTTCTCCTTGGTTCGAAATTAGCCGCGGTTATTTTTACGGGAAGCCGACGGTTTCGGCGGGATTATACAGTTCACTGATCGTACGTGAAGCCTCGTCGAGGGTAGGGGAAATAAACGCATGTAAACGCAAGCGGTTAGGTATCTACGGGAAACACGTGCTCACGATCTAGGGTCGCGAGTTCATTGTCAAACACTTATTTTTCTCTGTGTTCATTGTGCCGCGGCGAATCGCGGTCTTTTACACCTTTTTAAATCAACACCTTTAAATCAACAATTGAAATTCTCTTACACGACGAATATCAATCACCTGAGACACGTAATTACCTGTTCGCTTGGAATCCTAAACTGATATCTCGATGCGCTTCAGAGACACATATTAAAAATTTATTTGCACTGTTGTCACGCTCGTTTATCTCCGTTGTTTATTCGTAAGCGATAAAGTAAAATTAGGCGTTTAGTTAGCATTGACTACAAACGATGTACTAGTACTAGAAGAATGGACGAAGCGCATACACGAGCGCATGCGATAATCGTAAGAGCGTAGGTGACAATATGAATTTCGGTCAATTCAACGACTCGCCACGATTATTGTACATAGCATGACCGCTCCCCCGTTTCTTCTTCCGTTCTGACAATTATCGACGTACGCTACCGACGATCGCGAGATCCAACCAAAGTATTGAAAATCGGGTTGTAAGGATGCGACTCGAAACCGATAGTAAACTAAACTGATCTTTCGGCTTGCGAACCAACGAGTATAATCTTCGAATCCCCTACCACTTCCGCGCCACGAAATCATCATCCAGGAACGGATTCTCTCCGCTTCGTATCGGGCTGTAATAGATATCGATTCTAAAGCAAGCTTTCTACGATTCGTACTTTTCTCTCCGTCCTCTCCGGTTTCTCGACAAGAGCGTTCAGCTTTGAGAATCGATCGTCGCTAAGGAATCGATCGACTGTAATCGAGAGCAACGTTAAAAAAACGTTTCAAAAACATTCGTCGGCTCTTATCAAACAATTTGAGAAACGATCATTTCTCCGTTTACAAAAAACGGTGAAAATAATTATTGATATCGGAATCGCAAGTTTCCAATCGTTCTTTGCTAGTAACGACAGCAACTACGCATGTAATAAACTTAGATATTTCCAACGCTATTATAATTAGAAATGAAAACGGATGCTTGATTCTTTTATTTTTTAATTTATCAACGCTGCGTTGCGCGAGGGTGTCAAACGAATACGTACATTCCTGTGGTCACTGAGTGAGATCGGTGATGCTCGTTCGTTCTCGGACACAGAAGCGCGTTTTAAAAAGATACAAGAGGAGATTCGCTCGCTCGCTCGCTCGCTCGCTGGCTGGTCGGTAGTCAATACCCGCGTGTCGCTAAACCATCATTATACCATGTATGTATTCGTTAGAAATATGTCTTCCCCTCATCTTCGTTTTCAGAAGCAGTTACGATGGTAATTTTATTTCATTCGACGTTCAACTCGTCACGTGCCAATTCCTTCGATCGATTGGCCACGGACGATGCCCTGTGAGTATTACAATCTTCTTCCCTCCCTAAGCTCGAGAACGCCAACTTGTTTTTCGAATATCGATTTAGGATTCCGAGATCATATTGTATACAACAATGACTGAGCTCGCGGTAACGTGAACTAATTACATTGTAAGTAGATCGGTCATGAGAAAAATCCATCGGATCAGAGACTTGGTTAATCACGCTAAGTAAAAACGACGCATACAGGAAGTCTTTACGCTTATATGTATTGATACATATAAAAATAACATGGATGTAGATGTGCGTATCTACATAAATGGTATTACGATAGTCGCGATTAGACTTGCGCTCTTACGCTGGACAGTATATCATAAATGTTTATCGTGAGTAATAGAGTCGATTGCGAAACGACTATAATTAATCATAATTGATTTACTAGTTATTGTAGCTTGGTTAAAGAAGATACTTCTGAATCGTAATTAAAGGAATGAGAAGAATGCGTAGAAATTATGCAGTCACAATAGGGTTTCTTATAAACACGATTCGCGCGAACGGAATTACCAGAGATTTAATGAAATTTAATAATAGGGAAAGATTAGATGAACTCTAATGCAGAATCGCTTCGACGCATCTGCATGCATACCACGTGGATGAACTCGACACAGATGAGAAGGTAAATTAACTCAACAGGCAGCTCCCGGTTTGATCACAAAAGCAATCGCTCGATCTAATTGTTTCGGCTTGCCGTTCGGAAGCAGTGAATAATAAAGAGAGCGACGCGCTGAAATCGAAATAAGAAAAGAGGAAAAAACGATAGAAGGGATAAAAACGATACGTAGTCACTTTATTAAACAATGTAAAATAGCATATAGTAGTCGATACGTTATAGCGAGGTTCCTGCATCGATTCTTCGCGGACCTTAGCTATATCATAAACGCTACTATAATCCATTGTAGGTACAAAGACAAGAAACGTTAAAAATCGTATAACGTGCCGAACAATCGGTTGACCGATAACTCGTAAACGTCATAATGAGAAAATTTATTAGGCGTCATGATATCTACAATAGGCGGAATCCTCGATCAGCTCTTGAGGAATCAACTCCTCTGAGGGAGATTGATGCGATACGGTTGCCGCGTGTACCTCCACTTCTTTCAATACTCTCAACAAATTTCCGCCAACCAACTTCTTAATGTCCGAAGCCGACCACCTTCGATCTCTGGTCAATTCGGCTAATAACAGAGGGTAGCCAGAAACGTCCGGAAGTTCAACCGGCGGATTAGATATACCATCGTAACCAGCACCCAGTCCCACGTGGTTAACGCCAGCTATCCGCCTTATGTGATTTATGTGAGCTGTAAAAGAAACCAAATTTTATGTTCCCCCAACGCTTTTACTCTACGTGTATCGTTCTTCTATAAAATAGAATAAACGTGCACGCGTACCTATTACGTCATACATGGAAGCTTTATCGCCGCAGCTCAAATGCGTACTGTCGAAACTGACCATAACCAGACCACCGTTCACCGACTGCGACAAGAGAGAAGATGGGGAAATGGGGAAAGTGACGGAAATCGAGAGTCGATTGGAAAAATTGCGTCGGTCGACTTTCTTTTCTCACCAAGTTGCGGAGCACGTCGTCCGGAACGTTGCTAGACGAATTGCAGAGAGCTCTTGCCGCGCTATGAGAAAATATGACCGGCGCCTTGCTGATCGCCAACGCGTCTCTCATGGTCCTTATCGAAACGTGAGAGAGGTCCACGAGCATCCCTAATCGATTCAGTTCTCTCACCACCGCTTTTCCGAACAGCGACAAACCGCCGCTGTGAAAATCCAACGGCGCGTCCGAATCCTCCACCGAACACGAATCTGCCCTACGAGTAATCGTCTCTTCGAGCGAGATCCCATCGACTTAGTTTCGATATACTAAATGACAAGAGTGTAAATTTACCACGGAGTGTTGCACTTATGTGTCAGGGTCATGTATCGTGCGCCTAATCGATGGAAACTTCTTAATACCGCCATTGACGTACCGATACTGTGACCACCTTCGATTCCGACCAAACTGCCTATCACACCGTCCTTGTGCGCTTTCTCCAGCTCCTTGCTACTCATCACCATTCTTATTCTCTTCGGATACCTCGAAGAGAGCCTACGTATCACGTCTATCTGCTCCAAGGTAAGTTGTACCGCGTCGAGGAATTGCGCCTCGCACGGTACGTACACAGACCAAAATTGTCCACCCACGATTCCCTGCTGCAATCTCACCAGATCCGTCTGCCATTCGGAGCCCCAGCTTACGTTTTGCGACAAGTCTTCGTCGAAAGGAAAATCTTGTATATTTGTGTTTCCCCGATGCTTTCGGAGGTTCCATGCGAAATCGTTGTGCCTGTGAGAGATATTTAAACAATAATATGTACACTTAGAAGAGAGTAAAAACAGATCAAAGACTGTTATTTTAAAATGTAACTTTACCCGTCGATCAGGGGTATCTCGGACAGCATACGTCGCACAACTTGGAGTCTGGCTTTTAATAAATGCGAACTTCTCAGTTCTAATGCTAAGGGCAGACCCACGCCGGCAACCAAGGCACATCCAAGGAAAAAGAATCCTGCCATCACTATCCACTTTCTCAACACATTTCGGCCTGTTCATCGTAAAACCAACATTTCTTATCATTCCATATTTCTTCTCAAAACATGACCATGTGTGAAAATTAAACGGACAAACAAAGGAATCTATAATTAAAAATGTACCATTGTCCCTCGATGGTTCTTTATCCTTTTCCAAGGAAGTGGAAACGCCTGTGTCTTTTGCATGATGTATCGCATCACCATTAGGCAGTTTTCTCATTAATTCGGGAGACGATAACTGGAGACATGTCTGTAAAAATCACGATTTTTCTCATACGATGTCTAGTTTACGTAAATTTTTTTTTATCACATTTGGTTTCATCTTTAAATGAATTATTGCATGATTTAATGAGTACACGAAATGAACTGCTGGAATTACTGTCCGTATTTAAAAATGTCATTGTACCGATCGAGAAACAAAGGCATCAACAAGCATACGAACGTTTAAAGTAATTAAAGTGATCAATGAAAACGAGCAATTCCACGGAACTACCTCTAATATGTCGACTTCTTTTCTTCTCGGTGGTGGAGATCGATAAACCATACCATCTTTATTCACGCCGTACAGTTCGAACATAATTCCGATTTTCTTTTTACGATCGTTTGTTCCCTATGTGCAGCGAGTTTCTCAACACCGTAAATATCAAAGGGAGCGTCTTATTCTGCCGAATACAAACGCATGCGCCAGTTCTCGTATTGACCCGATTCGTGAAATATTTCGAACACAGATCAAAGTAGAAGACGATAGAAACTGAAATGTAAATTAGAAAAACAAACTAATTCTTTTACTCAGACGAAAAGACGAAACGTTAGTTGGCTATGTAATTCATCACGACACTATTATCATTATATGACACGATAAAACGTGTTGATAAGATTTAATGATTCTTGTCCAAATCAACTGAATACTTAGAGCTATGAGAGATTATTATCTGCGGACTGTCTCGGATTTGTATTTTCTCTTCCATCGTTATCTTAGAAATTACGCGGACAGCGTCTATAAATGATAAAAGATAGAAAACAAATTTAAGACAGTCGATAAACTGTAGACAATTGTGTGCCTCAGTCTGAACGAGCTCTCAGAGGTTTCAATAGTTCATTTTTTACGTCTTTCTTAGAAATTTATGCCGGCTTGTGTTTGCGTGATGCGCGTATATGACCAACGACTCGGGTGAATGTTTGAAAATCGTTGCGCTTCGCGGTTCAACAGACGCGGAGGAAATTGGGGAGCACGCGTCGCTTCCGGTGTGCGCAGGAGGACGTGCGCGCATTTTAGTTCCCACCGCCATATACCGCCATATTGTTTGCGGCAATCGTGCACGTAGCTGCTTCGTCTCGCACGCGAACTCGTGAGTTTTATTTCTCTTCTTAGGTGAGTCCCACTGGGAAAGTTTGCAAACATTTCGCGAAAAAGCAACATGAAGAAGACCAAGGACGTGTCGGACGAGGACGAATATTCCGCGGATGACCCGGAAGAAGTGGAAGGAGCTTCCGAAGAAGAGTGGACTCCTGAAGCCGGAGCCGAGGTAAGCCCACGCTACTAACGCTTTCCTCATTTCTATTGCTACCCCAATTGTGTTCTGCTCTACGTTCCCTTTCTAATTGAACCTTGCCGTTTACTGCATCTGTTAGACGTTCTGCATGTTTCATAGCACGCAAACATGTTTATACGCCGTTATATTCGCAAACAAAGATCTGTCAGGCGAATATCTCTTGGCCCGATTCGTTACGTTTTCTTGAGGAAATACAAACAACGAACATAAAGATTTCTGCATAATTAATTGAATTCGGTCTGAAATGTTTGTGTCTAGTCGCCGATTTCATAATTTTTGTTATTATCCAAATAAATATCATTTTTAATCAATCCCCATGAATAGATAACGAGAAAACACGAATCGAGTTAGTTATGTACGTGCATATGTGGTATAGCCTAACGATGTGTTGTAGCTGCAACAACCACTCTACCTGATGTTGTATTCGTTCGGGAATATGCTAACAAAATGTCTCGCGGAAAATAGATTTTACGTTAAATTAATTCTTAAATTGAAATTATTCAATTATACTTTAATCGAATATAGTTTCTCTCCAAGACACTTTTATATGTGGTCGACGAGCTATCTTTGCCGGCCGGTCGGTGGCGCCGACCAATTTTTCAAAACAATACAACTCTGTTTCTTTTCCGTTTCGCTTCAAATTTTCAATTCCTTCTAAGTAAAAATATTATTGTTCGATATTAACCACTGCTGTATATGCAATATTTACAATTTAAAAATCCTGCTTTCAATTTCGCCATTGATACGCATTTATGTTCCGTATTATATTGTACACTATAATTACAAATAGGAAATTCTATATTTTTCGTTCGATGTGAAACAATTAAAATAATATTCGTTGATTGTTTTTTGACCGTTTAGAGCGGTGCTAAAAAGAGACCACAGAGGGAAGCTGCTAAAAAGCGGCATCATTCAGAAGAAGAAGAAGATGAGGAGGAAGAGGAGGACGAAGAAGAAGATGACGAGGAAGACGAGGAATCTGATTCTGACACAGGGAAAAAACCTAAAAGAAAAAGACGATCTAAGAAAGAAGAAGATGAAAAGGAGGACGAAGATGAAGAAGATTCTGATGACAATAGCTTTAATGAATCATCGGGAGAAACACCAAAAGATTTTACCGTGAGTTATAAACTATAATTAAAATAAATGCGGTATGTCTATTTCAACCGTATTTGGTAAATTATGGTGTTTTATTATGGATTATCCTAGTCTGGAGCATTCGTTGTTGCAAAAGCCGACATTGGTGGAAGTACGGATCCAACATTATGGAGGATAGATGGCAAGGCATTACTTCAAAAATTTTTACCATACAAAGAGGATGGAAAGACATTATATAAGAGTACATCGACGGTATGTTTCTTTATATTGCGAAATGTATCTGTTATGTTTTCACTTTAGCTTAATGATAAATATGTTTTCCAGTATTCCGGATGGTCAGTAAATAACAAAGATAAATATTTGGCTGCACAAGTTACTTTCAAAGTGCAAAGCAGAACAGAAACCATTGTTGAACTACACTTGGATCAGCAACAACAGGAAGTTGTAAAGTACGTTTTCTCTCCTTCTAAATTCCCTTTTTCTCTATCTACACTCTTACGTTCCTTATAATCTCGGTATAATCGTCCAGAAGTGATCAGTTTTTTGTTTTTATTTTTCAGAGAAGAAAAAGAAGATTAAATATAGATCACATGTTTGATCGTATTTGTTTATATACATTTTAAAGTATGCTAAGGAAGAATACATCTACATTCACAGGTACACATCAACATTACACAGATATATTACGCAAACACGTGGATGCAGTTTACAAAATAATATTCTATCAGATTCGTGTTTAAAAGTAAGATTGAGTGGACCATGGACCTCAGTTCTTTGCTAAGGATAGCTGCATGTATAATTGATAACTCTGCAGAATACTTGTACGTGTTTCAATTAACAGTCAAGCTATCCGAAAACGTGCATCATTGTTTGACTCCTTGAAAGGTATGATATCCACTCATATACTGAGTTTTATCAATCCGACAGAACTTTGAATGTTCTTAATTCGCTACATATTACTTTAAGAATACCATTGTATTACTTCCTTTGCATTAGGGTAATCTCCATATACAAACTTTCGCGTAGTTTTCAATCGTTCAGTCAATCAAAAATCGTTCTGTTGTATTTGAGAGAATCCGATGCCCGATTAAATGCGAACACTTTCAGTAACTACATCATGAATTCCGAGTTATATTTAGTCGTTTAAATACAGTACAGATATTAGAGAACAAATCGCAGTGTCAGTTACCGTTGTGGTCTTGTGTTCCTATCGTCGTGTAAAATTATTTGACAAATCATGCCTTTAATTTTTGTATTTAAATATCGAAGTTTTCGTAAATATAAATATTGTGTATAACGATCTTATGTTAGTAGCAACAATGTGAATAAAAACATTAATTGTGCTGTCATCAATCATTTTCGATTTCGATGTCATGTTCGGTCTAGCTTTACCGATGAAAATTATCAATCACGTACATATATAAAAAAAAAAGAAGTGAAAATCAATCGTGTTAAATATTTATTGAATACTCCTATATTATTTGTACATTTCATATTTTCTACAAAGCTCCTACCCTGTTTGTATAGCCTGTATAGATCAAAATTTATCAAAATGTAGGCACGTAACCTGGAACGTAGGTTTCGTATGAATTCAATTGAACGATACGATAAATAATAAAAAATACGTGTGTATATATATATGTATATATTATATTCTTTATACATATATACACGTACGCAAGTATATAAATCAACTCCGTTACAAATTTGTTTTAAATTTGTACTTTAAATGGTTCGATTAATAATACGTAAATGTATCTTACAATCATATCTGACTTAATTACCAATGCCATGTGTTGAAATGTAATTAATGTTAGCAAAAAACCCTTATAAAAACATTGTTTTGCCCGCAGCACTTTAAACATTGGAGATAGTTGAACTTATGAAACTTGGAACTTTCGACAAAACTACTTTCCTTCATTGTTTCATTTCTTCTTTTTTTACATTTACAATGAGTGGTCGATTTTTTTTAATACAGTCAATTTACACATTCGTGTTGAACATACATTCGTTAATAATTTTTCTGAAGTATTTTTCAATAGTAATATATTCGCGAAGCATACTATTAAGACGAAAGTATAAGGACTAGAGTTAATTTTTTTTTTTATTTTCCTACATCTGTAGTTGATATTATTTTCACGTTTGATTGAGTGTTAAGCACGAAGTAAGAAAAGTGTTTCGACCTTAAGCGTTCAATGTATACGCGTACATTGTGCAAGATTTAACAACGATAAAGACGATGTATGTATTAGTATAAAATTAAAATGGAATTTTCATCGTTACTCAAATATACAATAAAATATATTCTAAAGATAGTAACAGAGGTAATAACGTAGCAATAATTTCCAAACATAACTAAATATTAAAAACCGTGTACGTTGTAAATATAATGAGATAACATATATTGGTATTTCATCAATATTTACTAAGAAATAAAATTTGAAGTTATAACAATATATATATATACATTTTTATCCATAATTAAAAACGAAAAAAAGAGAAACATATTTGTGGTAAACGAAAATGCATTCTTACGAGATAAAATATCTTTTATGG